>NC_046364.1:28563326-28863326 GCF_011125445.2 Fundulus heteroclitus
CCTGTTGGTGGTGCTAGGAAGGAGGGGAGAAGCTTAAATTAAATTTTACAAACAGCCACACCAAATAATTATGTCAAAAACTAAACATTATCTCCACTATTACATTTTGTACTTGGTATTTTTTAATCTGTATATTGGAAATGCTGTTGGGTTCATAAGTTATGTGAACTAATGATCACAGTGACAGGAAGTGGTTCCCCTTAAATAAATTCTGCTTAAAGGCCCATGCAACCTTAGTCTGGCTCCGTTTGTCTGTTCTAATGTCTCTAATTGAGAATCACCTGACCTCTCTGTGTCCGCTAGAGGAAAAATGCTTGAAAATAGTTTGAAATTTGTATTTTGAGCTTGATTTACTATTAATTAAATTCTGTTCTATTCAGTTTCTTCATATAGTGCCATTCACATCACATGTCATCTCAAGGCACTTTAAAAGTCAATTTAATCCAATCCCACAGACAGATTGGTTAAAACGTTTTGCAACTTAGGAAACCCAGTAGGTTGCATTGAGCCACTGACTTGCTGCATTCACTCCTCCTAAATGAGTGGCGTGTAGCCACAGTGAGTCGCTTGTGATACAAATATATAGTTTTCAATCTTTCAAAAGTCCTAAAATTAATGAAAACTAAAGAAATGATGTAATGGCAAGATTACCATGCAATAAAAACCACATAACAGAAGTGAGGTAGCAGCTGTTTCAGCACCAGTATTCAGAGGCCTTAAAACAATCCCAACGGCAGCATGCAGCTTACACAATCAGCGTCTGACACTCGAGCGAGCACCTTTGTCCTGGCACTGCAGTTATCAGTGAACGTCACGGGCCCTCAGACCAGCCAGGCAGTTTCATCACCAGCTGGTTTTAACTGGAATTTATTGAGCAGAATGTCATTTGGACCCGAGATTGAGGCAACAAAACCCTTCCAAATAAAGAGAGCCTTTGAAAAATATTCTCCAGGGATTTCTGCAACACTCGTTTAAATAGCAAGTACTTTGAACTTTGACAAAGCTTATAGTTAGAGCGGCTTAGGTTATCCTGAGCTATCTCTGTAGGTAGGGGTAGGGTTAGGGTAGCTGCTGCTACAGGCTTAGGTTGCTGGAGGACATAAATATCTATATTTCTCACTCTGCTGAGTTCTCCTACTGTTCTCCAATTTGCTAAGTTTGTTGTTATTTCAGCTTTTAACTTTTTGTTATGTATTTTTTCTCTTAATAGTGGGTACACCTGGTCTGGCGTTCTGTTAGCTTTGAGACCATTCAGGGAAGACAGATCATCTGCCATTACCATATAACATAGAAAGGATTCCTGATCAATGTGTGCTTCTGTGCTTGTTGTGTCTCTGCTCTGTCTTCTCTAACCCCTAGTCGGTCAAGGCAGATGAACTGAGCCTGGTTCTGCTGGAGGTTTTCCTCCCTGTTAAAGGGGAGTTTTCCTCTCCACTGTTGCTTCTTGCATGCTCAGTATGAGGGATTGCTGCAAAGCCATCGATAATGCAGATGACTGTCCACTGTGGGCTCTACGTTCTTTCAGGAGGAGTAAATGCTTCTTGTTAAGACTTGATGCAATCTGCTGGGTTTCCTTAGATAGGAAACCTTTTTAACAGATGATTTGATTTAATTCGACTTTCTAAAGTTGAGTCTAGAGTTGGCGTGTTGTGAATTGAATTTAATTGAATAATTTAGCAGGGAGCAAATAGTAAATCCTTTAAATTGTTAAAAAAATTTATTTATGGACTCTCGATTCCTTATTAAATCAAATACAAGTAATATAAAGTTATATAACAACATAATAACACAAACGGAACTTAGCACACCTTTAACACAAAAATATTACACAAGATGTTTATGGAGCTTACGTTCACTTATTACTTCTAAAGATGGCAGGAAAGTAATCATCACAGACTATGGAAACAGCCAGAAACATGTAGAATATGAGCATGAAATAAATGACCAGGCCCCCGTCCTTCCTCTCCTGCACCGTGAAGAAACCATCAGGAAACTCAGAGGCTTGTGGTGCGATGCATTCTGAGTCATTCTCTAAAAACATCCGGAAACAAACACACTGATTACGTGTTATCGCTGAGAAAATCTGTCTGATCAAACAACTCGTAGGCAGCGTGGAGAATCTGACAATGTTGTCTGAATTATTGACATAAGTTACTCTGTTCCAAATGAAATTCCTGACTAATTTTTATTCATAATTAAATCTTTGTACAACCCTTATGTTTTGTTATGTCTCATATTTTTCTTATGTTAAATTTAAAATGTGATCTGTAGACTAACGCTATAAAAGCTAGAGCTTAGTTATTACACAGAAATCTGCTGGATTTAAAGAACATTTAAAGTTTGTGATGAGCATTGGTTGTAGGATTACATCCTTTTAAATTAAAGGCTTTGATTTGCATATTTAAGATTTGTTGACAGTTGTGTCATTTGATAAAGAAATAAGTTAATATAAAAGGCATTGTGTTTAAGGGTGGAGGCAGGGTTGACCACCTCTGATAATGAAATCTTGTTTCCAGCGTTTCAAAAGTGTACACATAACTTCCAAGCTGTTCTGATGTAAAAGTGATTTAAATTATTTCAAATCTTTTGCCACACAAAATATAGAATCTGTCAGTTGCAATGTTACTGAAAAACGAACAAATATGTGAGAAAGAAATACAAATCAATTGTCCAGTATCTGCAGTGTCCCTTTTGCAATGTCCTTGTGGTCAAATATATAATGCTTCATAATACAATTTAATTTATTACATTTTATTTAAAGGCATCATTCACAGCACTCAAGGTCACTTAAAAATGAAAAAGGCAAGACTGAACCTTTCTCCATAGTCATTTGTGCAATGATAAACGTTGATCCTTTGAAATCTCTTTGCAATCTACAGCTTTAGCTGGAATGCAAAGGTCAGGAAAATGCCACAGAATGGCTGGGCTTAGGCGTGAGCTCAAGGACAATCAGTGCTGCAACCGAATCCAACTTTAACAAACCATTACTTTTAATTTATGCAGCCAGATATTCCAGATTTTCATTTTTCATATTTTTTCCTCTGATTAATGTATTAGCCTTGCACTCGAATTCTAAAATATGATGTAAGCTGTAAAACTTTTTAAATGATTTATTACAGTGTCAAAAACTGGACTTTTAACAGGGGTGTGACCACTAACCACTTTTTAGCGGCGCTGTGTATGTGTATACACACGACATATACATATAAAGTTGCCTGCCTGATAAATCATCTTTCATAATATCCTGTCTACACAAGAAAGCAAGAATAAGCTTCAAAGTGGATTGAAGTTTTATGTTTTTTCTTTACGTGCACATATACCAAAGATTCAAAGAGTGTCATTGCTGGTGTGCAGCGTATACTTTAAATTTATGGAAATATTACTGTTTAATGTAACTGTTTCTTTAGCAAAGTAGTTGACAGATTACCTCCAGACATCACCTCTTTTTAATTCACATTTTTTACTTTTTTTCTGTTGGCATCCTTTTCTCAAGACTATGTGTCGTTATGAGGATATTCCTTAGCTTTTTTTATATGCCTTTTTTTTTTAACTTGTGCTTCACAACTTTTATCAGTAAACAGTTTAAAGTAGACCTAGATGTTACATTTCCATTGAGTCTTTTCTTTACCAACAACAAGCGACAGCATAATATCACATTCCGGTCTCCAAAGGCTGATCAAATCACATTTCATAAGTTGGTTAAAGAAGTATATGTATCAGAAACATATATTTAGTTAAAAAGTATTTCACAAAGCCTGAAAGAAACGTTCAACTGATTTCAAAACATGACAAATTTTAGATTTAGCCAAACAATTGAAACCCCATCATCTCAATAAGACATAAGCCCAGCCTTTATGCTCATGCCTTTCTGATTTTTCCCCCTTCTTCATTACTTTGGGTTTGATAAACAAAGCTTCTTTTGTTGATTAGAAAACAAAACCCTAATCCCTCGCACAAATCAGGATACTTGTATGTGCTTACCAAGAGCCCGGCGAACCCTGACAGAGTGGTTTTCCTGAGCGGTTTTTGCTGTAAATGACACAAGATGAACAGAGGCATACAGAAAAAGGACAAAGCCCAAAAAGTAAGGTATGAAATCCTTTCTCCTTTTTTTCTGCACTGCTGGAACTTTATCCATAATCATTTGACAGATAAATAAAATAAACGGAAATCAACCAGTTTTCCAAAAAATCATGTGTCCCATTAGTCTAACTGGTTTGCAGAGATTTAAAGAGGGCTGAACCTGTTTGCAAAATCTACCTCTACACTAAACTACAAGCTGCCCAGAGAGATTTCTAAAAGGGGGGGAAGCATCCTTTAAGGTCTGGTGGTACTACAGAGAGAGTGAGGGGGCGATCACGAGTTGCGAGTCATTCCACTTGACTTGAACGGACCCCTGAGGCGCATCAGAGGGTGTAATTCATCACAAGCAGGCTTGCGCACAGCCCCATCGCTTCTTAAACGGGCGGAAACGTGTTATTTTTCCAGTGGTGACAGAATTACAATGAAATTGGCTGGAGCTGAGGCTTTGGGAGCAACGCCGCCACAGATCAGAGTTCCTCATAAAGCCATAAACATGAGGATAAAAATAATTATTTATGGTCCTCATATCAACGGCAAGTGGATTTATCTTGACATATAATGAGAATGTATCCTACAAAGCCAGCGTACTGATAAAACAATTAAACTCCTAACATTAATATGTCACTGCCAGTGTTGTGCCAGAAGAGGGGGTGTGTTTAGAGTCTGGTGGACAGGAGGGTTGTTTGGACATGCCTAAGTCAGGTCACCCCCAGTTTGAGCAGCCAGCAGGTTCTGGATCTCTCGGTTCAGACCGCTGGTACTATCAGCTGAAGAGAAGGTCGACTGGACTCATGCACTAATCCGCAAAACCAGTCGGTGAGTTGTTCCTATGCTTTGTTTGCTTCCATGCCACATTACGCATGGTTAGCCCTGCAGGAGCAGACACTGTGTTGGCCATAATAAAATCAGCAAACATAATATTAAAGAAATAACTTAAAAAAAACTTTATAAGCATGTTTGTTTGCGTCATATTTGCGCTTCTTTTGTTGTGATGACGGGGTGGTGGTGTATCCAAACAGAGCGGTTACGCATTAAGGTCTGCTCACAAACATCCATAAGTCAATGGCGCCCCTTAGTGGGGTTGAACGGTAATGTCGCTTTGGTTGCTGCTGACACACTATCTACAGCTCATCCAGTATTTTATGTACATTATTTGGTGCATTTGAGTTATTGGTTCACTTACAGTGATTCCCAGAAGTCTACATGCCCCTGTTAAAGTGTCAGGTTGTGTGACCTAAAAAGATTGTGACTATGATGAATTATTTCATTTTTTTTCCACTTTTAAAGTGATGTATTGCCCATACAAGTCAGCTGTAAATAAATTAATAAATAAATTAATTAAATGCTGCAATAACCTCATTGCTTAAATGTGCACTCCCTTAAATAAATACTTTTGCACAAGCGTTGTTTTAATTTAACTACATCATTCGCTCTTCTTGAATTCACACCATGAATTACAGTAGATCTGATGAACCTGCAGTAAGGCTCAATTGTTTCTCTAAAGATAATGAAAAGACAATAACAATAGGTTTATTGGGCTCCTAAGAAATTAAGTAACTGTGAAGGAGCGGAAGGAGATTCTAGCGACTTGTGTTCTACAGGACTGTCTCAGAAAATTAGAATATTGTGATAAAGTTCTTTATTTTCTGTAATGCAATTAAAAAACATGAAATGTCATACATTCTGGATTCATTACAAATCAACTGAAATATCGCAAGCCTTTTATTGTTTTAATATTGCTGATTATGGCTTACAGCTTAAGAAACCCAAATATCCTATCTCAAAATATTAGAATATCGTGAAAAAGTATACTAGTAGGCTATTCAACTAATCACTTGAATCGTCTAATTAACTCGAAACACTGCAGGGTTTCCTGAGCCTTGAAAAACACTCAGCTTGGTTCAGTAAACTAAATCACAAGTATGGTAGTGGTTAAGAGACGACATCAGATTCTCACAGTAACTGGTGTACTGACCATGGCATTACTGTCCTTGATTGGCCTGCCAATTCCCCTGACCTGAACCCCATAGAGAATTTGTGGGGTATTGTGAAGAAGAAGCTGAAAGACACCAGAGCCAACAATGCAAATGAGCTAAAGGCCGCTATTGAAGCATCCTGGGCATCCATAACACCTCAGCAATGCCACAGGCTGATTGCCTCCATGCCACGCCGCATTAATGCAGTAATCTGTGCAAAATGATTCCCAACCAAGTACTGAGTGCATTAATGGACATTTTCAAATGTTTGATTTTGTTTTGCTGTTATATTTTTTTTTTACTTGGTCTGAGGAAATATTCTAATATTTTGAGATAGGATATTTGAGTTTGCTTCAGCTGTACGCCATAATCAGCGATATTAAAACAATAAAAGGCTTGTGATATTTCAGTTGATTTGTAATGAATCCAGAATGTATGACATTTCATGTTTTATAATTGCATTACAGAAAATAAAGAACTTTATCACAATATTCAAATTTTCTGAGACAGTCCTGTACATGTGACAACATTCTTCTGCATATTTTGTATATTTGGACTGAGAAGCTATTTCTTGCTGGGAAAATAATCCAGTCCTGGCTAAAATTTGCCAAATTTGTGTGGGTGACTGTTGAACCGTACAATTCCAAAAGATACCATGTTTAGCATAAAAAACAACAAAACTATGCATCACTAAATAAAGCTATACTCTAAAATATGGTGGAGGCAGCATCATGCTCTGGGATTACTTTTCTTAAACTGGAAAAGGGGATTATAGTCAAAGCAGAAAAATGACCAGTTTCCATACCAACCAGTTCACACCTCAGGCCTTTCTAGCTGAGCTAGAAAAATGAAGTTGTGAGTCCAATCATACATCCAAGTCAACAATAACATGGCTTCACCAGAAGAAACTGGACTAGCCGAGTCCAGAAGTAAATCTGACAGAAAACCTGGGGGTGTGTTCACATGAAAAGGTGAGATTTTATCACAATCTGATAGATTTAGAAAACACTTTGATAAATATGCCAAGATGTCACATGTTTATAGACTGCTTCAGTGCTTCAATAAAGTATTAGTTTAGGAGTGTACAATCTTTTGCAACCAGTTTATGGCACTTGTTGCATTTTACGCTTTTTATATTGCTTTTCAGTTGAATTCTACAGGGGTTGCGTCACATTAATGGGGAAAAAAAGATCTGAAATTATTTACAATGATAACAGTAGAATCATTTATTATAAAAACCGAGCATACTGGACATATGTAGACTTTTGAAACCCACCTTTGGCCTTTATGTAAGTATGTTTGTAAATTTAAGTAGCTGGACCCGGTGTGCTAATGTCCACATGCCTTTGTGTGGGTTTCAGTTTTTCACAGGTTTCTGAATGTCCAGTCTGCTCAGTCGATGGGCCAATTGTACCAGTTGTCTGTAAATGGAGGGACTAGTTTTGGTTTCTGTGTGTGGACACTATTTAAACAAGCTTGCGACTTAGAAAAGATCTGATTCCTCTTATTTCTTCTCTCAAACACGGCCCTTTCTTCACTTGATTTTTTAACCCAGAGGAATTTCTGCTATCTTTGCTCTATCTCAGCGCGTGCTGTTCTTGGACCCATTTGCAGTGGGTCGCTTTAACTACTGAAATGTCCTTAAATATTTGGACATGGAAACCACTCCTTTGCCAGGGATCCTTATCACCTGAAGTTGTTCTCGGTATAGGCCATAACCCTCATCTTGTGCAACAGTTTATTGCTCTAGTTCAGACCATAAAAAATGACAGATGTGAGTGTTTCAACACAAAGTGAGGCGACAATCTTAAATGCTGTCATCTAGAGCCACACAAAAGGGCAGAAGTTCATCTGGAGAAACAAACATGGCTGAATCCATCCATTGTACGGAGTAACCTGCTCTCTGATTGGTCAAAATGTTAGGAATGTGAGGGTCATAACATCAACATAGTTTCTGTTATCAAAACCTTTAAGTTACAGTTGCACAAATAATATATGCATGACTTTTTTTTATTTTGCAGCGGTCATGTTTTATTATAAGCAAGTTATTCAGACCTGCTGCATTCTGTGGTTTGTGTGCTTGTTGGGGGGGCTGAGGTACAGTATCAGCTTGGCAGGAAACCTCTCCATCTCGTCTGTCACTGGAAGCCTCTGTGCGCGTCTCTCTCACAGTGTCTGTGTGCTTTCACTTGTGTGTGTGTGTAAGCAGATACAATGGAAACTCAACAATGCCCGGTTCCATCTCAGCTATCACCTGTGTGTCGAGCCTTTATTTGTCCCATTAACTTAGAGCCATTTATGAAGCGGTACGATTTTTGTCATTTGACAGAACGGGGAGTTATATCAAATGTTAAGTGAACACCAGCTGTATCTGGCTCTGCCATGGGGTAAATAGTTGCTGTACTTGTCAGTTTGCTTTACATAACAATGAGCCTGTTCAGCGAGAAAGGGGAAGGAAGCAAGCCGGTCTTGAAGAACTGGTCGAGTTGCTTTGCTCATCATTACAAAAGCTCGTCAGGAGCTTTTATTAGTCTCAATGTTTTGCTCTGAGTTACTGATCTATGAATTTCTCCTTATCGACCCACTTATCACGCCCTTTTATATAGAACATCAGTCCTCTCACCAACAGCTCAGCTCTGACTGTGCGCTTTTTTTTTTTCTTCCTACTTGTTGAATAGCACCACCCTGCCCTCTGTGCGGATTGCTCAGTGTTCAAGGTTCAGGAAGATAACGAGAGGTGAGTGGCTGACGCAGGGCTTGTGTTATGTTACCAGAGGATCATATTACCAGAGACAGCAGGTTGGCTGAAACTGTAGCTGCGTCCGGATCGCTGTGACTTAAAGCAAAACAAGAACTGGGACTAATAAAAAAGGAGTTTTAAAAGAAGATTACTACTTCGCGTTGTTGGAGGAAGAGAGTTACCATGGGTGAGAAGCCACAACAGTCGCTGCTGTTGATTTTGCTGTGTTTGTCGGGACTTGTGCCCCGCTCCGCTGCCTTTGTGTTTTGGACAGCCTTGGTGGAAACACACTATTCTCTCAGCAACAATGACACCATGGCAAAATACTGCGAGTGTGGGATTTACGGCCGTAGCTCTCCTCTGGAAAAAGCCTCGGGCTTAGTGGTTCTTCCCAAAGGGGATCCCACCGGCTGTGGCTCAGGAGCGATATACGGCCAGATCTCCAACTCCACTGACTGGATCGCGCTGGTGAAAAGGGGCAACTGCACCTTCAGCGAGAAGATCAACGCTGCCCATCGCCAGGGAGCAGCCGGGGTGGTTGTGTACAACGTGGATGGCAGTGGAAACGGCACCACTCACATGTCCCACTCTGACGCAAAGGAGACTGTGGCCATCATGATTGGCAACATTCAGGGCACAGAGATCGCCAGGTCAGTGAAAAACGGGACCGTTGTCCGAATGTTCATTAATGTGGGCAGTCCCCACGGGCCGTGGATGGACACGTACTGGCTGTACTTTCTTTCCCTTGCCTTCTTCATCGTGACAGCCGCCTCCATTGCCTACTTCGTGTTCATCTCGGCAAACCGTCTGTACAGCCTGGGTCGGCACAGGCGCGCTGAGAAGAGGCTGAAGTCGGAGGCCAAAAAGGCCATCGGGCGCCTGGAGGTGCGCACGCTGAAACGAGGGGACAAGCTCACCGACTCCGACTCCGTGTGTGCCATCTGCATTGAGTCGTACAAGGTGGGCGAGGTGGTGACGGTGCTAACCTGCGACCACATCTTCCACAAAACCTGCATCGAACCCTGGCTGCTGGAGAGGAGGACCTGCCCCATGTGCAAGTGTGACATCCTGAAGGCCCTGGGAGTCGAGGAAGACGTCAAAGTCGACGTGTCACCGAGTTCTCCACCAGAGGTCACTGTGATCACGGTGGCAGGAGCAGACACCCTGTATGATGTCCCACTGAACGCGCCCATGAGCCCCGAAGCAGAGCAACAGCAGCATCACTATGACAACCGGGCCTTTGAGGAGGACTCAGAGGCTGCTAGAGGATGAACAGCAGCGGGAACAAAACAACGAACAATAACAACTCTAAACCCTTCATGCTGAGCCAGGACAAGCGGACGCAAGGTTCTGATCAGACAAAACGATCTCCCAATCCAGACATATGTTGAAATAAAATTAAAACAACTCGAATAATTCAAGTTAAGAATGAACTGTTTGTAATTAAGTTTCTGTCATCTTATTATCTTGGTTAGAATGCGATGGATTTTTAGCAGATTTGTCTTTAGACGATGAAGGAAACCAGCAAGTTTCAGAGTGACACCAGAGTCACTTTTCCGTTTTGCATAGCCAGCGCAGACGGCACTGTTGATGGACTGAAAGTGCAGGAGGGGGATTTGAATATCTGTATGCTGCTGGGGCCAAATTTCTTCCTGTAGCTCAAGTCACTCTCTGTAGCTTTTCACAGATTCCTTAAGAGGAAATCAAATGTCTGTTCATCAACGACAATTTAGATGATTCCACTTTCTTTCTGTCTCTGTGTTAAAACTGGATTGAATTTTTCCATTTTCATTTGAGCTGCAGGGCTTTTTTTTTTCTTTTTCGCACACACACGCCCTCAAGACCACACCTTTAACTGGAACAACAGGAAGGTTCACGTTGTACGGCCATGACCGAATAAAATCACCTGAAGGACTGTGCAGCTTTAGAAACTCTCTTGCTGGAACTGGCTTATCCATTATATGGCAGTGAAATGAATGTCATTGAGACTTCTGATGAATTTGTAAAATTGTTTTCTTGGACAGTGGGGACATAATGCATTACTGTTCTTTCAATTATGTATATTTAGATCTCTTTGAAATGTATAAAGTTATTTTTGTTAATATGATAAGATGATGCAAACTGTTTGTGTAGTCTTCCACGTCTAAAGAACAGATTTCCAAGGACAAATCCTCTGTCTTCCTGGTTTTCATTTGACTTTTTAGAGCTTTATTTTGGTTCATCTGGTCTACCTCTCATTGAGCTGTTATATGGTTAACTTAAAGGATATTTTATAAATCCAACATTAGGCATGTTTCGCTGTAAGTGATGGATCTGTTTTCTTCCTTAAACTGGTAAGGATGTGCTGAAAATGGTACCTAATAGCCCTTTTCTATTGCTGATTTATTTCCATCGGTGTTTTACAGATTCCAGGAGTCTTAAATTGAATCTTAAAAAAAATAAATATATATATTACTTCTGTATTAAATCACATTGATGTTTATTAGAATTCAATAAATCCCTCAAAATGAGGCTGACTCTAAACAGCAGATGTTTGCATGAATTTGTGTGTAAAAGGTGTGCGTGTGGTTCCGTCTGTCCTTATGCAGCGAGTTGTGGGTTGAACCTGTTGGAGAGCAGTGAAGCAATAATTACCTCCCCCCAGATGGGCGCAGATTCCAGGAGCTGGATAACCACCTTAGCGCATAAGTAGGGGGGCCTGACCAAACAGGTACCGATATGCAGCTGCATAGCTGTTAGAAGTGTTGGAAAGTTTTCACGAGCTTCCTGTCGAGTTTCGGAGTACACCCACAACTAATCCTCTAATGGACCTTGTTAAAAATTTTTTATTAAAGAACTTTAGGATGAGTGGTGTGGACTCTTCAAACTACTTTTCTTTTAAAGGTTTTGAGTTGTGCCCACGTAAAGTACCATGAAACAGCCTTTAGTCATCCCCTTGTTTCTTTGTATTCTGCTTCCAGGGAGTCGTATTCACTGGATTATTTTAAGGTGACCTTCATTACCATTTCTGCAGACTTTATTATGGTTTTGCAAAATATATTCATTTAAACATTGGCAGTTTTTCCTCCCCTTACTGCTTAAGAGTTAGCGTACAGTAAAGGATGAAGTGCAGGGTGACGCAGCTATCAGGTGCTTTGTCAGAGCTATGATGGATTTCTCAAGCACATGACTTTCAGATGAGGTTCATGTGCTGTAGATCTTTTTTTTTTATCGCTGCACTTCCTCTTTTGTCCTCCACTTCTCTTGTTTTTTTTTAAGCATACATTACTCACACAAAAATATGATCATGACTAGACTGGATATAAACTTAGTAAAAAAAAAAAAAGAAGATACTTAAAGTCTAAACATTTTGAAAGATCTTAAGAAAGCCTGGTAAACTTTTAATTAAGGCCATATTAAACAAAAATAATCAAATTAGTCTTGTAAGCCCGGTATAATAGTTTGAAACTTTTGCACAGTACTATATGACTGTATAATTACAGCAGACAGTAGCTCAAGTGCGAATATAAAGTGAGCAGGTAGATGTTTTATAGATGTCTCTGGGTATTAAGTTTTATTAGAAGAAGATAAGGGAGAAAAATCGAGAAACATGAAGAAGAAACCATAAAGATTAGATTAGAGATGCATCGATCAGGCATTTCCTGGTCAATGTCGACTTCACATTCTCCAAAACAGTACTATAATATTCAAGTAGGAGAAAGATATGCTGCAAGTTCTTTAATATTCAGTAGTTTTGAGAAAAACACAGAATGAAGGAATAATAGGATTATCCTTGTTCATGAACTTAAAAAGAAAGCACAATGCTGTTGTTTGGTGGGTTTCCTGAAAATATTGGGCTATCGGTACTGATGTCTTTAGTAAATAAGTGAAATTTTTTTTACAGTTTGAGGCATGTGACCTGCCAGTCACCGAACAGAGCAGAGAAATTCGGTTGATTCTGATCTCCTGCCGATTCGTCTGTGCTTCTCTACAGACTAATCGTCTTACAAATTCCTCGCAAATGTTGCATGGCACAATCTTTTTTTATTTTTTATTTCAAATAGTACAGTCTGTTCCTCGGAGCCTGTTGGTACAAGTCGGACGCTGATTCATTTCAGCGGTACCTGTGCAGAGAAACACGGGGTGAGAGGAGTTGAGGCGGCAGCAGGCAGAATAACGATGTTTCCTGTGACAACATTGCGGTCCCAAACACAGATGTGGGTCTCGCCTCTCGTGGCGTTCCTTCCTCCTTTTAGATGGCCAGCGTGCACTGGATTGCGTATCTCTGCTGAGCGCTATGCTCTCAGGTTAGATGGTTATAGTGGCACAACATCCAGACAGAGAATCGATACAGAACTAACTGGCTGGGCTCGAAACAACTGGCCAGCTCAGAGTTTAGAGGCGCGCTCCGCTCAGCAGTGTCGCTCCTCTGATTTATTGCCGTTGTTAAGGAGAAAATTGAGTCAGAAGGTTTTCATTTAATGCCACACTGGTTGGTGGCTGTGCCTTAATTCCAAAACTTGACCTTCAGTTCCTTGATAAGGGCCAAAATACTGGAATTAACTAGTCTGTAGCCTACCTGCTCTTTTACAGCACATGAGATGTTTTAAGTGTCAACAAATAAACTTGGATGGACATCTGCAGCTGAATGACAAACAGAAAGTGGAGCAGTGTTTTATGAGTAAATACAAACATTGGGTTTCCATTTTAGGCCTTCCTTCCGTGTGACGGTGATTATTTGTGGTTGTCCTGCAGCACCACCTGGTGGAACATGGCAGTATTTGCAATGCATTCACTCTGGCCTGGGCTTATTTTCGCTCTTCGGGGATGTGAGGGGATTTCCTTGTCAGAATGCACAAAAATAATCAAACCGTGTGTAATAAAAATAGAAAACTTAATTTAATTTGGAGTTTAATGGAGCTGTGCTGGTCTTCATCTTCTCTCTGTACACACACTCTCTTTTCTCTTCTCTCTACACACTTTCTGTCTGCCTTGGCGTGCGGTCGCTCTTTCTGCTGCGCTGCTGGGGCAGAGCAAGAAGACATTCTTCCTAATTAGATTACAGTAGGTCTTGTCTCAGCCTCTCTTGTCCCCGGCTGTCTTAGTAATTATCTAAACGAGGCAGAGAAATTAGATTACAAAAGTGCAGTATGAAATCAATGGATGCATTTTTGTCATGCAAGGAGCGGTTTGCAAACCCCAAAACGTTTATATTCTGCTGGGATAAACTGGTAAATCACAGGCAGAACAAACCTCTTTTTCATTAGCTCTGTAATGAAGTGCAAATGCGCAGAAACAAAGTTAAAAAAACCTGCCCCACAAATCTTTTTGCCCACATTGTTGGGTAAACTCTGGCTTCGCTGCTGGTGCCGTCCGTGCATGTGTTTTGACGAGCCCACCACAGGTGCAGAATTTCAGGTTTGTCCAGGAGGGAAACTTTGAGACTCCACTTGATGTTTTAAGCCCTTCCTTCCCATTGTTTTCCCTCCGGCAGAACAGATACTGCTGAGTGCACCGGACAGAGCAAATCTTTTCCTGTGTCATTGTTGTTGCTTCCCGCTAATGCCCTGTCCTTTGACATGTTTCCCGGCTCGCCCTGCAACGCCATTTCTTTCCTGCTGACAGCAAAAGGGCAGCCGTGTGGGGTCAAAGCGCATCGGAGGATGTTAGAGGAAAGGACCCCTCTTCCCCTTTTGGCTCAATGGAAGGAAGTTCTGTCGCAGGGTGACTAAACCGCGTTGTAGGGGGTAAAGAACTGGCCCCTCGTCTCTAGTTTGTCTGCTTGCCCTCCTTATTGTTGCTCTTTAATTTCACCTGGTAAATCCTGTTAGATAAGAGTCCAGAGATTACAATCCTGCCATCTACTGGAGAAATATAATTGCAACTTTGTGGTGCTATTTTATCAAAGCCTGTTGTAGTTTAAGTTTCAGCACAACTTGGATCTCAGCGATCTTCAGACCGTATAGGACACTAGAGCGCAATAATATCTTCCACCTTGTAGATTTGCGCTGTTTTTGCATTTTGTCACCTTTATATTTTTCCAGCACTTCAAACAAAGTTTTAATATACAACACAGAGAGCACGACCAGGCTTAAACCATTTTAAACGTCAGAAAACTTAAGTTAGATCATATGAATTGCCTTCCTGTTGTTGTTCACCTGGCTGCCCTGGCTTCAGTGCCCAGCCGACGCTCTGACAGCAGCGGGTCTCATCCCAGAGAATAATGACTGGTAGAGGAGAGAGGAAGTGAAGCTGCAGCCAGGTCATGTGGTGCTATGAAAACAGTTTCTCCCTGAACAGGAGGAAAACGAAAAAGATGATTCACAGAATTCGGGAAGCTTTGCAGTGTGCACACCCCGCTTAGCGTCAGCGAGGCTTCGCTGGAAAAAGGTTTTAGCGCCAAGTTACTGACGGTTCCATCTTTGATGACTTGGACTGTTGCGTCGACAGCTCTGCCGCCACCTAGAAAGCTCACAGTGGCGAGAATAAAAAAGGCTAAATCTCAGTTTGTTACAACAACACGCTGCTTGAGAAGGCTTTGAAAGCATCTTATCGCTCATCATCCCTATCTGGCACAGAAAGTATAAATTCCTAACAAAGCTTTATAGGTGCAGTAAACATGGCACACTGTGGATAGGGCTGATACAACACCGCATAACCACAACACTTTCTCTTCCTGCTAAGGACAGGTTTGAATCTGTGACACTGGTGGGTTTTCTCACATAAGCCCAGAAAGTGTTGTTGGATTTCCACTAGATTGGAAACACCAATTTGGACTTGCTGTTCTGAAACATTGATTTATTTCTTTTACACATTTTTAGTAAAACATATTTGGAGTTGTGACAAACTTTCAGTTTTCCACAAATTTCTTCAAATATATTTCTGAACTTATCACTACGTTTGTGATGACCCAGATATTGCAGAACACGATACTGGATCAATACTACTACTACTGTACAGATGGGATATTGTTTTTCTTTATTAAAACCTAATCTTCTTTTTTGACCCACAAACTTCCATATTGATACCCAACCCAATAAATAACCAGTCTTTCCAACAAGGTTACATTCAGAGAGCGGCGTCCTGCTCCTTTTCTGTTTATGTACAGGCACAGCTCAATAAATTGAATATCGAATAGTTCATTTTTTCAGAAATTCAATTCAGTCAGTGAAAAATATGTGGATTATGGATATTACACACACTGGTGTTTTCAAGCCTCTAATTTACTTAATGATGAGGACTCTATGCTCATAGATAATTAAAACATCATCAGTGTCAATGTTATTTAATTTCCTAGACTAAAATATTACATGACACCGATAAAAACCTGTTTAATTCAGAAATGTGGGCTTAATGATAAGGTTGTTATTTTTAAAAGGTACCTTGAGTCTGACAAACAAGGGTCTTTGGAACGCATATTCCAATTTGCTGAGATGTTCCTGCATTAAACTTTTGTCATTCATCTCGACTGGAACTCCCTGTCCGTCCGTCCGTCCATTGTCTTCCGCTTATCCGGGGTCGGGTCGCGGGGGTAGCAGCTTCAGTAGGGAGGCCCAGACGTCCCTCTCCCCAGCCACTTGGGCCAGCTCCTCAGGAGGAATCCCAAGGCGTTCCCAGGCCAGCCGGGAGACATAGTCCCTCCAGCGTGTCCTAGGTCTTCCCCTGGGCCTCCTCCCGGTGGGACGTGCCCGGAACACCTCTCCAGGGAGGCGTCCAGGAGGCATCCTGACCAGATGCCCAAGCCACCTCAACTGGCTCCTCTCGACGTGGAGGAGCAGCGGCTCTACTCTGAGTCCTCCCCGGATGACTGAGCTCCTCACCCTATCTCTAAGGGAGAGCCCAGACACACTACGGAGAAAACTCATTTCAGCCGCTTGTATCCGGGATCTCGTTCTTTCGGTCACGACCCAAAGCTCGTGACCATAGATGAGGGTAGGAACGTAGATCGACCGGTAAATCGAGAGCTTCGCCTTTTGGCTCAGCTCTCTCTTCACCACAACGGATCGGTACAGCACCCGCTTCACAGCAGACGCTGCACCAATCCGCCTGTCGATCTCCCGTTCCATCTTCCCCTCATTCGTGAACAAGACCCCAAGATACTTGAACTCCTCCACTAGGGGCAGGACATTCTCCCCAACCCGGAGAAGGCACTCTACCCTTTTCCGGTTCAAGACCATGGTCTCGGATTTGGAGGCACTGATTTTCATCCCGGCCGCTTCGCACTCGGCTGCGAACCGCTCCAGTGAGAGCTGTAGATCACGCCCTGATGAAGCCAATAGGACCACGTCATCCGCGAATAGCAGAGACGCAATCCTAAGGCCACCAAAGCGGATCCCCTCAACACCTTGGCTGCGCCTAGAAATTCTGTCCATAAAAGTTATGAACAGAATCGGTGACAAAGGGCAGCCTTGGCGGAGTCCAACTCT
This sequence comes from Fundulus heteroclitus, assembly GCF_011125445.2. Lineage (NCBI taxonomy): Eukaryota > Metazoa > Chordata > Actinopteri > Cyprinodontiformes > Fundulidae > Fundulus > Fundulus heteroclitus. The sequence goes on from NC_046364.1 coordinate 28,580,531, forward strand.
CACCGGAAACGAGTCCGACTTACTGCCGGCAATGCGGACCAGACTCTGACACCGGTCGTACAGAGACCTGACAGCCCTTATTAAAGGGTCCGGTACTCCATACTCCCGGAGTACCCCCCACAGGATCCCCCGGGGGACACGGTCGAATGCCTTCTCCAGATCCACAAAACACATGTAGACTGGTTGGGCAAACTCCCATGCCCCCTCCAGAATCCTGCTGAGGGTGTAGAGCTGGTCCAGTGTTCCACGGCCAGGACGAAAACCACACTGCTCTTCCTGAATCCGAGATTCGACTATCCGACGGACCCTCCTTTCCAGAACCCCTGAATAGACCTTACCAGGGAGGCTTAAGAGTGTGATTCATCTGTAGTTGGAACACACCCTCCGGTCCCCCTTTTTAAATAGGGGGACCACCACCCCAGTCTGCCAATCCAGGGGAACTGCCCCCGATGTCCACGCAATGTTGCAGAGCCCCGTTAACCAACACAGCCCCACAACATCCAGAGCCCTAAGGTACTCAGGGCGAATCTCATCCACCCCCGGAGCCTTGCCACCGAGGAGCTTTTTAACAACCTCGGCAACCTCAGCACCAGAGATGGGAGAACCCGACCCAGAGTCCCCAGGCTCTGCTTCCTCAATGGAAGACGTGTTGGTGGGATTAAGGAGGTCTTCGAAGTATTCCGCCCACCGACGCACGACGTCCCGAGTCGAGGTCAGCAGCACACCACCCCCACTGTAAACAGTGTTGGTGCTGCACTGCTTCCCCCTCCTGAGACGCCGGATAGTGGACCAGAATCGCTTCGAAGCCGTACGGAAGTCTTTCTCCATGGCCTCTCCGAACTCTTCCCACGCCCCAGTTTTTGCCTCGGCGACCAGCCGAGCCGCCTGCCGCTTCGACTGCCGGTACACATCAGCTGCTTCCGGAGTCCCACAGGCCAAAAAAGCCCGGTAGGACTCCTTCTTCAGCTTGACGGCTTCCCTCACCGCTGGTGTCCACCAGCGGGTTCGAGGGTTGCCGCCACGACATGCACCGACAACCTTGCGGCCACAGCTCCGACTAGCCGCCTCAGCAATAGAGGCGTGGAACATGGTCCATTCAGACTCAATGTCCCCCGCCTCCCTCGGGACGTGTTTAAAGTTCTCCCGGAGGTGGGAGTTAAAGCTCCGCCTCACAGGGGACTCCGCCAGACGTTCCCAGCAAACCCTCACAGTGCGTTTGGGCCTGCCCGGTCGGACCGGCTTCCTCCCCCGCCATCGGAGCCAACTCACCACCAGGTAGTGGTCGGTGGAGAGCTCCGCCCCTCTCTTCACCCGAGTGTCCAAGACATGCGGCCGCAGGTCAGATGAAACGACAACAAAGTCGATCATTGAACTGCGACCTAGGGTGTCCTGGTGCCAAGAGCACATATGGACACCCTTATGCTTGAACATGGTGTTTGTGATGGACAATCCATGACGAGCACAGAAGTCCAACAACAAAACACCACTCGAGTTCAGATCAGGTGGGCCATTCCTCCCAACCACGCCCCTCCAGGTCCCACTGTCATTGCCCACGTGAGCGTTGAAGTCCCCCAGCAAAACGAGGGAGTCCCCAGGAGGGGCACTCTCCAGTACCCCTTCCAAGGACTCCAAAAAGGGTGGGTAATCTGAACTGCTGTTTGGCGCATAAGCGCAAACAACAGTCAGAACCCGTCCCCCCACACGAATGCGGAGGGAGGCCACCCTCTCGTTCACCGGGGAAAACCCCAACGTGCAGCCACCGAGATGGGGGCAACAAGTATGCCAACCCCAGCTCGGCGCCTCTCACCATGGGCAACTCCAGAGTGGAAGAATGTCCAGCCCCTCTCAAGGAGACTGGTTCCGGAGCCAGAGCGGTGCATCGAGGTGAGTCCGACTATCTCTAGTCGGAACCTTTCAACCTCGCGCACAAGCTCAGGCTCCTTCCCCACCAGAGAGGTGACATTCCACGTCCCATTCCCGACGTGGAATGGGACGTGGAACTCCCTGGTAGCATTGATATTGTATATCCACAGGACATTCCTTGTTAATTAAATATGTATTAATCTAAAGTAAACTCTTACCTGGACATTTTAAATAAACAAATAAACTCAAAATGTTTCATCATTGAGTCTTTCAACAAGATTATGACCCAAACCAACACACAATCAACCTTCTTCCATGCACCCAAAGTCCCCACGTGGAAATCCTGTAGAAAACCAGTTGGGTGAGATGAGACTAAAAGAGCACAGAAAAGAACATTTAACTTGGGACAATCTGTTAAAATTGCTCAGAAACAAATGGTCAACGTAGCTCCAACCTTGTACAATTTTATAGGAGAGGACAAATTGTTGGCATATGGCAAAGTCATATTGACAGCAGGGATACCAATAATTGTGCCCCTGGTGATGTTGTTAAAGACATTTGGTTACCCCCCTCCCCTCTCCAGGCCTGCACTGTACTTTGAAAAGTAAAAATGCAGCCTATAGTCATCCTCTCTTGCTGTTTCTATCAATAGTCTCTTATTTGTATACGCTTCATGTAGATGATTTGTCAGCATGGTTTCGCTTTAACACTCAACAGCTGAGCTGAGTACCATCAGGAGCAAGAAAATATCTCCTCTTTACAATGAATACTCATGGCCTGAGGCGAGGATTAAAGCTAAATTTCCACCTGGTAAAAGCTGCCACTCAGCACAGTTTGACAACAGGAATCAATAATCAAGCTGCTTTTTTATTTATCAGCCTCTGCCATTTGGTGAAATTTTATTCATGCACATCTTACTGGAGGCTCACTTCTCTGAAATGTCAATAGTTTGCATTTGCAAGGTTGTGTATGCGTATCGCCATCTTTCCCAGCAGTCCATCCATCCAGTCTGATTAACTCCTTGTGTGTCCTGTTGCCTGCAGCGATTAATTAATGACCCATTTGCCTAATTGCAAAGAGCCGACAGGACAAAGAGAAAAGCAAAAGAGTGATTGCGTGGGGATTAGGAAGGTAATGTTTATCTTTGGGTTTGTCCGCAAGGGAGAGTGGAGGCGAAGCTGACATGGATGGAAAGCTAAGATCAGGTGACAAAATAAGTAAAATGGCGTGTAGAAAAGTCCTTAAAATCTCCTTATTACACCAGGGAGTGTTCGGCTGTTGCAGCGTGCATGTGCGTGCCGGCCACTGTGACTCGATCTGCTGCGAGCGTTAAATTTTTATGCCTGTTGTGAAACTGCAAACAGCCCAAGGTTTTTCCCCGTCTCTTTGTGTGTCTTTGTGCTGATTGTGCTTTTCCAAACGCTGCCAAACATTGTCAAAAAGTCACCCGTTCACTCTGACCATCTGTCGCAGGCCTGCTCGGGCTTTCCGACAGTTTGTCCACAAGCTGCGACTGCCATTTGGTCCATCGGTGAAAAAAAAACTCTGCTTAAAGTTTGTCCTAATTTTTGCTCAGTAAGGGCCTGTGCTAAGGAAGGGTTCAACTAGGGTCTTATGTTGAAGTAATCTGAGTAAGGCCACAACAGGAATTTTCTGGAGGTTAAAAATTTATATTGTAAACACCACTCTAGGGATTGGCATGTATTCTATAATTTATAGTAATTGTTAAAACATTCTTATCATGATAAGAATTTAGATTTATTGTAAAAGCAATAAGTTCCAATGTTATTGTTACTATTTTGTCCACTGTTGGTTTGATGGGAGTATAAATGTATAACAATACATTAAAAAAAATGATGAAATGCACGTGTGCAGTTTTTTTAATTGGCTGTTTTATAAGAGCATCGTTTGTGTTTTTGGCGCTTTGACTGATTTGATATTCAGGTGCCCAAAAACACTCACTGAAACACACTAAAAAGAAGTTATAAGTACTTTCTTAATCATCACTTCTTTTGTTATCACAATAAATTCCACAAAATATTGTGTTAAAATGTACAATTTATTTTGCCCATTTTATTTAAGGGTGCATAGCCACGTTAATTCACTTTTTTTTAATACGTCTGTAGCTCACTCTGGTTGCATGCAATGTTTTTCTGAACGCTTTCCACAAACAGTACCATCAAAACATTATCATGGTAGAGGCTTGGTGTATATAACCTTATTTTATCATGATCAAATCGTTTTTGGTCTTTTTATAAGCATATAAAGTGTCTATATAACTTTAATTCAATTCAGTTTTATTGCAGCGCTATATAAATCTCTTATTTATATAGCACCGCTTCACAACACGCCATCTCTAGGCACTTTACAAAGTCAAATTCAATCAAATAATCCAGACAGATTGGTCAAAACGTTTTCTATCTAAGGAAACCCAGCAGCTTGCATCAAGTCTTAACAAGCAGCATTCACTCCTCCTGAAAGTGCGTAGAGCCACAGTGGACAGTCGTCTGCATTGTTGATGGCTTTGCAGCAATCCCTCATACTGAGCAAGCATGAAGCGACAGTCGAGAGGAAAACTCCCCTTTAACAGGGAGGAAAACCTCCAGCAGAACCGGGCTCAGGTCATCTGCCTCATCCGACTGGGGGTTAGAGAAGACAGAGCAGAGACAAAAAAAAAGCACAGAAGCACACATTGAATCAGGAATCCTTTCTATGTTATATAGTAAAAGCAGATGATCTGCCTCCCGGGATGATGTCACAGCTAACAGAACGCCAGACCAGGTGTACCTACTAAAAAGAGAAAAAAGACAGAGAAAACACAAAGTTAAAAATTAAAATAACAACAAATAATGCCAAATTGGTGAACTGTAGGAGAACTCAGCTGAGTGAGAGAAATACATCTTGATGTCTGCCAGCAGCCAATGCCTAAATCATTCTGATTATCAGAAAGATTAAATAACTGTCTTTAAAGAGAGATATCTTATGTACAATAAACAACATTTATTGTTTTAATTTTTGGTTTGGGTTCAGCAGTATCAATTTCCTTGTGATATTCATGATTTGCTCCTTTTGATCAATTTTTAATCTATTTGATTTTAGCCATGGACAGGACACTGTCTCTCTGGGGTAATGGGTGGGTAACAGTACAGAAGCTGCAGAGAGGCGTGTTAAGCTACAGCTAGGCTTCCTGGTCTGGACCCTGGGATGTTAGCATTTTGGAAAACTTTAATAACTACATTAACTTTTCTTAGACGAGGGCCTGTAAAGTGTGTTAATCTGTTATGATCAAATTCTGCCAAAACAGAACTTTTGCTTATTTGAAAAGAGTTTTCACAAGAATATCAAGCAGGCAAGAAAGGAAACCACAACTTTTTTTTTATTATGATTTAGGGGGAATTTGCTTACTGGCATAAATCAGCATTCAGTTCATATGTATGTGATGAACACTGCAGATTTCTGCTGTGCTGCTGCAGGAGAAAGATATGTTTCTTTTAAGGTACTGGCAGCAGGTTTGGGAGTTTGGGATTTCCTGTCCATCTTCATCTTAAATAGGGTCCAAGTAGCTCATCTTTAATAATAGCCACTTATATAGCGTTCGTCCTCCATATTCCTTGGGCCCGACTCAAAGTGATGCCCTCTATTCAGCCGCGAGCTCTCCCATCTGCTCCTTTAGAAATGGATTTTAACACAGCGCAACTTGGCGAGAACTTCACACATTGTTTTCTTAAGTAGTTTACAGGACTGCAAAGTAGTAACACTGCAACATGATACAGTGTTATCCTATTAACAGTGTGTAATTTAATTGCCGATCTGTCCTGGTTATACCTCGGCTATTGTCCATGGACCACTGGAGATAGGCACCGGCCCAGGTCAGAGAGGGTTAGCTTCATAAAACAATATCCCAAGCTTTGAACATCTCACAGAGCACTGTTCAGTTCTTGAATACAGCTCAGCTACAAACTATTGTCTAAAACTGACCGGCTTGGCAAGAAGTGCATTTATCAGAGAAGCAGCTATGGCCCATGGTAACTCTTGAGGAGCTGCAGAGATTCACAGCTCAGGTGGGAGAATCTGCTGGACAACCTTTAGTTACGCAATCTACAAATCTGGCCTTTACACAAAACCTACATGAAGAAAGTCACTGCTGACAGAAAACCATGAGTGCCATCTGCCCTTTGCGACACGCCATATATGGGACAAGGAAAAGTCGATGGAGAGGTTGCTCCAAACGCCACATGCTGTGATAAAATAAAGCTGCACATCAGTCTAAACACGTTCTCCTTACTTTGAAACACGGTGATGGACCATCACCTTCTTTAAGCATCATGCTTTTCCCCAGCAGGAACAGAGAAGCTTATCAGGGGTGATGGGACGGTGAATAGAGTCTGTCGCACTCAGTTTTGGCATTTTTCTCCTATTTGTCATCGCAATCCTGTTTAATATTTACAATTGTTAATTGTTCTTTGTCTACAACCAGGATCGCTGTGAGCCACACCCTCCTGCACTAATAGACATAAAAAAGAAAATAAGGACATTTTTATGGTTTGTCTTAGCAAATAAACTGGCTATAATAACTTTTAACTTAGGTTGTTGCTGCTAAAATGATAGCATGCTGTATGGGGGAGTATGATCAGCTACAACGCTTCTACCCTATTAAACAGTCTATTCTATTATCAAGTTGAAGCAGGTATAAAATGTCTGTTTTCTTCTTCTCCATTGTCCTGTCCCTCTCTTATGCATCTGCCATGTGTTTCTTTTAGCAAGATCAGGTTCCTCTGTACTGATATCCATGCCATACCAAGCTGGGGTTATGGTTTGCATATTCAGCAGATGCTTCAGACAGTTTTAAAATACACACCCGTGGAAAAGTAATTTTCCCCCTTACAGATATCTTTCTTTTTGTTTGTTTTTTGTTTTTGTCACATGGAAATGTTTCAGATCGTCAAAATAAATTTAATAGGTAACCTGAGTAAGTGCAGAAGGCAGTCTAGTTTTCAAATAATTTCATTTATTACAGAAAAAGGCTATTCAAACCCACCTGGCCTTGTGTGAAATAGTAATTGTTTATTATTTGGATCCATTTCTTTAGCCTCTAGAAACAACCTGCTTCATGTTAGACCTGCGGAATGAATAAATCACTGACATAAAACTTGCCTAAACACCTGAAATAGGCTAAAAAAACATTAGAAAAGCACCACAAAATGCTGTAAGCATATGTAAGCATGAAATCTGCTTTCCTGCAGAGAATCCTGACGGAGAATGGCTTTTGGTCTAAAGCCTAAACACACTCAGGTTAGGCAGCAAGACAATGGTACAAGATCTCTGAATAGCTCAAAAACTGAAGGTTTTGGGAGGTTCCAGTGAAGGTCTGGACTAAATCAGATTGAGCTGGTGTTAAATGACCTCAAACAGGCTGCTCACACTGAAGCAAAAAACAATTCTGCAAAGGAGAATTGCCGCTTATCTCAACCTCTTGATGGCAGCCATTACCACCCATTTTGGCTCCACCAATTATCAGCTTTAGAAGGCTTTTACTTTCTCAAACAGGACCAGGTTGGGTCGGACGGCTTTTGTTCCCCCTTAATAAATGAAATCATCATTTGAAGACTGCAATTTGGCTTTACTCAGGCTATCTTTGTCTGAAATTAAAGTTTGTTTGAAACATTTGAATGTGGCAAAAAAAGCAAAAACTCAAGAAAAATGTAAGGAGGCCTTTTCTCTGCATTGTACTCTGAATGGTTAACAAGTAGGAGGGAATGAGGCCTTCCTCCCCATGCAGCTTTTATTATTTAGTACGCCCTTTTTCATTTTTGAAAAGCAATTCACAGTGATCAAGATCTAACCTGAATTAAACAGGGTGTAGTCGCATGTCCTTATCTTGTTTATGGAAACAAAATTATCATGGTGCTGCTTCCCTGTGACCTCTACATTTATGAACCTTGTAACGTTACATTAGTCCTCACGTGGCAATCAGATAAACTGCAGGTGGGAATCCAAAGTCTAAGATGAGGTCATGATGGCAGAAACTTTTCGTTTTATGCTATTCTCTTTCAGCTGACGTCCAAAAAAAAAAAGACAATTTCAGCAGTCAAGATCTGTGTGTTGCTTCGCTACCCCGATCTATATTTTTTTGCAGTAGATCTAAAACTCAGTAGAAGGGAAAAAAGTGATGTTGCTGCTAGAGAACCGAAAACTGTGTTGTGACTTTTTGTATGTGCGGGCATGAATTACCTCCCAGGGAAGTCATTGTCCAAGCAACGGGATACCTGTGGCTAAGCTGAGGCCCGAGCAGGAGGAGGGATGTGGAGGGAAACAGAGAGTTTCAGGTAGGGTCACCGAGCACACCCTGTGATGGTGCATAAATGACGAGGATCACGGCCTCAGGCTGGGGCAGCCTTGTTACATCAGTGACACACAAGGAGGGAGTCGCCTGGCAAAGTTTGTTTGTTGTTCACCTTCTGTAAACCACAACCGCAGCTTTTTGTTGGAGTCACAAGTGTGGCCTAGACTGAGATGAGAGTCGGTAAGATCAGGATACAAACGAGGGATGATTAAGGCTACATCCACACGGAGCCGAATAGTTTATCGGATGCAGCCAAACCCGGCTTCGTCTGGATGAGGCCTAAGATTACTCTGGGTCAGCCTTTTCTGATCTCAAATAGTTTTCAGCTTTCAGACTGACGTCTAATGTCCACATGGTACTCAGCTTGGACTAGTGTGAGTATGATAATGTTCAGTAAAAATACCACAGCGTCTTTGCATCCACTCAGAATGATTTACTTGCTCTCATTTAAATCAGAAACTAGCTAAATATCTATTATTATCATCTGTTAAGTTTTCTTCTTGTGAATTCGATTTTTGTCGATGGACTTTAGCAAAAAGATAGGATAAGGGCTAAATTTAGTCATCTGCAGAATAACTTTTTTCATTATGTATTCTACATTAAAGTAACAAAATAACAAGCAGACTGTAGTTGGTTCATTTGGTGGACCATCTGCTCAAGTAGTTAACCTGCATTCAGCAGCTTATCAGAATCATCTGTATTTGGCCATGTCTGCATGCACAAACAAGCAATTTGACTTTGGTTATAGTGCTGACATCTAATTCATACGTTTTATTAAAGCAGTGTTGCCTGAATGAGAGTGATGGGCAGAACATGGTTAGTCCAAGCATTGACTAACCGTGCTTTTTTGCAACCAGATATGTTTCTCAACAACAGCCAAGCTTTTCTTTCTTGTCTGTGAGGGGAAACAAGTTGTAACCTTCTTTCAGTCAGCTGATGGACATTGTGCAAAAACAGGTCAGTGTGTGGCAGCAATGCATTAGTCTGTGCCTTATCCTACATAAACCCAGAGCCTTGGCTGTGGGGGATGCAGACACAAACACTTAAGGGAAGTGAGGGGCTCATAATAGGTGGGTCTGCTTTCCTCTCACAGCTGCCCGTTTATGCGGTCTGCATATTTAACAGCGCATTCCTGCAACCAAAAGGAAAACTGGACCATAGTTTCACAATATTAACACACAGATTTAAAGTGAAAATGTGTATAGTGTTTTGTTTAAAACAAACTGCATACAATTACAGCACTGTAGCTAAAACAATATATTGATTACTAAAGTTAGATTTGTGTTTTCTATATATGCATTAATGTTATTTTGACTTTGGAGACAGAGACATAGGTACATATATGGAGAGCGGAAGAAAACAGGCAAGTTTTGACAATAACATAGTTTCTTGACGTTCTGCCCGTGACGCAGTAACACAGCCAGATATTAGCTGTTAAATAACTGGACGACGGCCATGTTGAATTAGGTATGAATTAGGTAGAAAGTCAACCGTCTTTCTGATCTGACCATTTTTGGGCGAAGCGACAAAGCTGACCGCCCCTGAGCAGGCCCTTTGGTACTCAGTTTTAACATTAACACGGCCTCAGGCCTCACCAGTGCACAACAGATATATTATATACATGTTATACTCCCAAAAGGTGTCAAAACCTTTTCTTTTTTTCAATTGTTCTGCATTTTGAAAGTGGTAACTTGCCATGCATAGTGGAAGAGCGAGCACGGCATCTGCCATACAGAAAGCAGAGGGGGGGATTGTGGACAAGCAGCCATGTAGAGACAGACATACCTGTGAAAATGATGTGTAACATAAGGCTATCTAGATTTTTAAAATAAAAGAACAAGGCACAGACCTGCTTGGAGAAAAGGTCATCTTAAACAACTTCTATCGAGATCTGGTACAATAATGGAAATAGAATGAACTTGACCTTCAGCATCACCCCCGCCACCATAATGGTAAAGAAACCATGGAGAATTTCCCCGATAATAGTGTAACCCTTCTCTCACTCTCTCTTCGGTGTTTGTACAAGCTAAACTAACCAAACAAACTGCAGTTTATTGCTCCATCCCGTCACATCCAGAGCTAATTGGGTCACAGCTCCACTTGCATATTTATCTGGTAGCGATGCATGTGTATTAAATCGTTTTTTTTATTACAAAACGCATGGAGAAAAACATCTACTGAAAAGCTCAAACTGTTTCTTTAACACTGCTCTCCAGGACAAAGCGGGTGTCAGGGTGGAGGAGGATAAACACTAAAAGTTTTCACAACCTAGGAACCCTAAAAGTTGTTATGTGGGTACTTTAACTTTCAAAGAGGGTGACTTATTAGAAAGAGGCTCAACTAGGCTTGACACGCACGGCGTGGACGCAGATATAGCACCCGCACATTTTTCTCCCGCTCCTGATCCTCTTCCTAAATAAATCTAATTTACAGCCGCCGGGAACAAGAGTTGTTCTGGGTTCAGGCACAGCCAGCTCAACTAAATCAACTTTAATGGCATCAACTCCAGCAGCAGGCTTGGTCATCGAGGAACTGTTTGGAATTCCAGATCAATGGGAGAGGAGCAACGGAGAAGGAGAAGGGAGCGAGGCGGCTTGGCAGGGGGGTAGTGTGGGATAGACGTCCTTCACTTACATGCACAGAGGTTCACACACACACACAACCACACTCTTATCTACAGCCTGAGGGTGTCAGCAAGAGTCGGCGAGGTCTCCTGCACAGAAATAGTCGCCATGGCTCTCTGCGCCTCTTGATTACTGCTTTAGATCTCAGCAGGTGAAGGACAATATTGTTCGGGTGCTGGATGAGAAGTCTGGCTTCCAACCCACAGCTGCACCCAACATTTGCATTTGTTTCTTTGCTTGTGAGCTGGTGGCTCTCTGGGCATTTGTGTTGAAATCCCCCTGGGAGAATATTCTGTATGTGGCTTTTATCCTTCCTATTTTTAAAACTTGTCCTGAGGGATCTTGACACACTGATCAGCTTTGGATATGATTGTGTGTGCGCGCGTGCGAGCGTGTGCACGTGTGTGTGTGTGTGTGTGTGTGTGTGTGTTTTAAATTAAACAACCCAGCCTGAGCATTCATGTGAAGTGATCTGTAACTGTGGTAACTGCAGGCTATGATGGGACATTTTCCTTGTGAGTGACTTGGCCAACTTGTCATTCCCTTCGGCTTTCTTGCCCTTCAAGTCAGACCGAGTGTGTGCGTGTAGGGTATCATGACTTACTTTGAGTGTGTGTGTCAGTGGAGGGGTAAGAAATGGGCCTGTCAGAAGTGAATGATCAGATTAATCAGGTGGAACGGCGCAGACAGCAGGATGAAGATATGGCGGAGAGGAGAAACCCAAATACAAGCTGGAATGACGCATTCATCTGTGTTTGTGGGTTTGAATAAGATACTGAACTGTCTTTTTTTTTCATTTCCTAATGTTTTGTGACTGCAAAAATCCAGCCTTTATGCCACTAACATTTAGTTAGATTTATTCCTTCTGAAGCCAAACAGATGCCTAAAAGTCCGGGTTTTTGGGGAAACATCTAAAAAACTTTATCATACTTTTCAGATGAGGTAACTATTTAACACCAGAAATAGAGTACAGGATTTATGTACTGTAGTCTTTGTTTATACCAGGAGTATTTCATATAGCTTGATTTGATAAATGTTTTTCCCGTTTAACCAGAACTGCTTTGGTTTCCTGTTGAGCATTTGGCTTTGTTCTAATTCAAACAACTAAGCTTCAAAACAATAAAGATGGAGGTTTGATTAAAAACTCCAAACTTAACCAACCCACTGAAACAGGCTTACGTTTGCAATTTCATTAATGAAAATCTAAAGGCTGAGCTTTTTTTAGCCAATAATAAACTGGCAGGCCCAGTTTATTATTGTTAGTTTATGCACTCTTAGCTAACACATAAAAACTAGAGCTGCGTGATATTATGACTAGCAGTTGTTGTTGCAATATCAGGATGTTCACAGTGTAGGGCTGGCCAGTGATGGAAAAATAACAATGACCATTATTGCCTTGAGACATGAACGTTTTCTGATATTCTTGTTGCATCTTCCTCAAAATTGCTGATAAATTATTTTCTCAAATGTAGGCTACTATAAATATAAAATAAAAAAGGCAATATGATCTTCAAAGATTCCAAATAAGGAAGGTAAAATAAAAATAAATAAATAGAAATTGCAGGTGCATTAGGTGGCCGTGTTGCAGGTGATCTGCGAACATGCTGTCTGCAATGGCTAAGACCAATTCGGTCAGCTCCATTTAAATGAGTAAATTGTGTGTGCCATTAAAGAAAGATGTTCTGAGCAATTTTCAATTCCTGAATCCCAGTCACATAATCTCAGAAAATATTAGTTATCATGAAAAATAAAGGGGAAAAACAGTTCCCAAAACAGTTTTGTCAGCAGAAGTTTTGCAAAAAGATTTTAACTACATAATGACAAAACAGAAGACAAAATTTAGATTTTTACTTTTCTGGGTTTAATAAGAAAATATTACAGCTGACAAATAAGATTTACGTATGATAAGATAAGATGAAATTCCTTTATTGTCCCACAATGGGGAAATTCGGGGGTGACCGAGACAGACACAGACATAGTAACACACTAATTTTATTAAGATAAAAAAACAAGCTGATCTAATCTAAAGTTCATTCTAAAGCAACAGAGAATATGCTTTATCAGAAAGGGTAATATAAAAAAGTAAAACTAATTCCCAGAGTAAGTATTGCAGTAAAAATAAATACCAGAGTAGGTTTTGTACAACTATTGATAATATGGCACACTAAGGAAAATAGTAGATGAAATACTTAAGCTAAACAGTGAAAAAGCAGTGTAGAAACACTTGCTTAATTGCTGAACGATATGAGATAATATACAAGATGCACAGTGGCGGTTCCATGTTGAATTACTCACCGGGCGAGGACCCCTTCGAGCGGCCCCAGCCCCCCAAACCCCCCATGAGTTTCTGAGCTGTGTGAAAACGAAATTTCGTTGTGTATGCACTCTGTGTATACAAAATGACAATAAAGAAAGTCTAAGTCTAAGTCTCTATGTGCAAAACATCTAAGCCAATATTGCATACAGGTATAACTTCAAACACAAGCTAAACCTGCAATTAATCAGCCTTTTAAGCCTATAAGCTAGAAGGTTTGAATTGCAATTCTTCGACGTTTTATATGATTCAATGCAAACACCTATTACCAATCCAGCCCTGCACCTGTACCTGGCACTGTCTCCTCCTCCTCCTCCTCCTCCTTCTGACTGGCATTACTCTGTCCTTTTGCATCAATTCCTCGACTGAAACTGGCCTCCTCAGCTACAACTAATTATAACAGCAACAATAATAAAAAATATAGAACGCAGTGTTAGAACACAAATACAATAAAAAAGAAACAAGGAAAGCGTTAAACACACCAACACAATGAGGAATTTACTTAACTTATTTCTATTTTTTTGTGAGGTTTTTCTTTTCCTGGTCAGCCAGTATGGGTTGACATTCATTTTAATTGATAAAGCAGAGTAATTATTTATACGCATATGGTGTAACCTGTAATTTTCTGTGTGCCCTGAATACATCCTAAACACACTCATAATATCTGCCAAGTCTGGGATGGTACCTTGTAGGGAGTGTTTGCTCACCTGTAGTCATGCTGCTCGGTCCTTTACTGGCCTGGCTGACTGAAGTCACGCTGACCTCTGCCCCTTCAGCAAAGGACTGCGGTCCCACAGTTAACAAACAGCAGTAAAAAACTCAACTGGTTTATTTTTGCGCACAGGCTGATCCTGTGGACATTTTCTCTACTCCACTCTTATTTCTCCTTTCTTTCCAGCATCTTTGCTACTTTACCTCAAACCAGCTCCAGTTTTTTCTTGATTTTTCTAATAATGAGGGGCTGTTTGCATCTCGTATAATATCAGACTGACTCAAGCCTGATGCTGAGCCACCTGCGGCTGCGAGGGCGGCTTCGTGCCCGCTCATCATCGTGGCTGCATTTTATTATTGGGTAGAGAGAAAAAGAAAAACGAGTTTGACCGCCGACCGGTTGGGCCTGAAACAGACCGGCCGATTGGGAATCCTGCCGTGTTTCGCTGTGACTGACTTTAGCCACCGCTCAAAGTTGGTACTACTGGAAAAGTGGCATTAATTTCGTTAGACCATTAATTTGCACCATAGAGTGGATCGCCTGCAGCCCCGTTGCCCGGTCCATTTGAGAGAACCTCCCCAGGGCCTTTTCTCGTCTTATTTAGCCTCCAGCCTGTCAGCCTTCGTGCAGTGCAGGGCTGCAGCCTCTTCTCACGGCAAGCAGGACGCCTGCAGTTAGACGGGGCACCTGTTCTTCACACAGTGATATGATAATGGGAAACAGCTTTTGGGGCGCAGATTATTTAATTTTTTATTTTTTTTATCTGCTCGCGCCACTCCCTATGTGTCATTGACAAAAGTGCCCGGTTTGTCTGTGCCGAAAACCGTTACTGAATATGCACGATAGTACAGCGGCATCACAGAGTAGCTAAGGTATGTGCAAGTGACCTTAGCATCTCAGAGAAAGTGTAAAAGATTCATGATCAGATCAGTTCCCGTGAAGCCATTAGCATGTACTGAGTAGCAGAGATTTTTATTATTTATTATTCCTTTATTTAACCAGGAAAAGTCCCATTGAGATTAACAATCTCTTTTTCAAGGGAGTCCTGGCCAAGATAGCGGCAAAAGATTACATTACAATTTACATTACAGTTTACAATAACATCTATCTAAATTAGAATTTCATAAAACAGTTACAAACCATAGATCTCATTTCCAAACCTTTGAGCAATCGTTTAAAATGTCCAATCGGAATCAAATCCTTCAACTTCCAGTCTTTCTGAAGATTGTTCCATGCTGTGGGGGCAGAGTACTGAAAAGCTGTCTTTCCAGCTTCAGTGCGGATACTAGGCACAGACAGAAGCAGAGACTCTTGAGAACGTAGAGAATACAGTCCAGCCGCTCTTGGTTGAATGAACTCACAGAGGTATGAGGGGAGCAGACGCAGAATACCCTTATAAATGATCATATACCAGTGAGTGAGTCTACGTGTCTCTAATGCTGGCCAGCCCACACGTATATAAAGTTCACAGTGGTGTGTGCGAGGCTTACAATTTGTGATAAATCGTAGAGAGGCATGGTAAATTGAGTCTAACATTTTTAAAACTTGATCTGGGGCATTAATATAGATTAGGTCACCATAGTCCAGAATGGGTAAAAGCGTTGCAGCTACCAGTCTCTTCTTCGACTTAAAAGAGAAACAAAGCCTATTCCTGAAGAAGAAGCCAATTTTCAGTCTGAGTTTTTTAAGCAATTGTTCAACATGAGGTTTAAAATTTAGATTTTCATCAATTAAAATTCCTAAATATTTAAAAGATTGAACCCTTTCTATTTCTGACCCATGCAAAGTGATAAGAGGATAGCTATTTTGCAATTTTGTCTTTTTTCTTGAAAATAGCATCATTTTACTTTTATTTGAATTTAAAAGAAGATCTAATTTTAAAAGCCTGTACTGAACCAAATTAAAAGCAATCTGTAACGTAAAGACACACGCACTAGGGTTTTTTCCAAAACTGTAAAAAATCATGTCATCAGCATAAAAATGGTACTTAGTGTCTATAAGATCCTGACCAACATTGTTCACATAGATAGTAAATAGTAGAGGCCCCAAAACGGAGCCTTGGGGCACTCCTTTAGTCAGTGATAATGAATTAGAACAAATTTTATCTGATTTGACACATTGAGATCGATCAGTCAGATAATTACTGAACCATCCAACGGCTTGTTTAGAGAGTCCAATTTTGGTCAATCTCTCTTCAAGTAAATTGTGGTTGACAGTGTCGAACGCTTTTGATAAATCAATGAAAAGTGCAGCACAGTGTTGTTTATTGTCAAGAGCTGCCAAGATATCATTCATCACTTTCAAAGTCGCTGTGATAGTACTATGACCTTTTCTAAAACCTGACTGAAATTTACACAACAGATTATTGGAGTACAGATATTCTTTCAACTGTTCATTGATTAAAGATTCTAAAACCTTTGATAGGATGCAGAGCTTTGATATAGGCCGATAGCTATTTAAAATTGCTGGATCGCCACCTTTGAATAATGGGGTAACAAAAGCAGACTTCCAAATTTTGGGAATTTGCGTAGTGCTCAGACTTAAGTTAAAAATGTGAAAAGATTGTAAAGTCTGACGGCAGCTGGGAGAAACGACCTGCGTAAACGCTCCTTCGAACATCTAGGATGCAGCAGTCTGTCAGTGAAAGAGCTCTCCAGCTCTGCAACAGCTCCATGCATGGGGTGGGAGACACTGTCCATCAATTTTGTTATTTTTCTTATAGTCCTTCTGTCTCCCCGCCACCTGCACTGGGTCCAGGGGTCATCCCAGGACCGAGTTGGCCCTCCTAATGAGCTTATCCAGCCTCTTCCTCTCAGCTACAAATAAGCTGCTGCTCCAACAAACCACACCAGAGAAGACATAGAACCCCTATTTATCATTATTCTACCGGTTTGTGTATCAGTGACAGTGCCTGTGTCGAACGTGACATCTGAGCGGAGCTTCTCCACCCTCCTTCCACTGAAAACCTCCCCTTGGTCGTTGGAGGTAATAATGATAATAATTAGTTTTAAAAAGTTATAAAAATATAGATCTGTCCAGGGTGGACCCTGCCTCTCACCCGTTGGATATAGGCAACAGCCCCCCGCACCCCGCCACCCGCCGCACCCCCCCCCCCCCCCTCCCCCCACCCATCCTCCCATCCCTCCGGCTCTCATGGATAAGCAAGTATGGAAAATGGATGGACTGATCGAGTAACAGTGATAACAATTATGAATATTGATTGTTGTGCACATTTAGTGTGTCAAAGTGCACCAAAGTTCATGCTGCCATTAGCGTAACAGAGCAACCCCCCCCCCCCCCCCATTCCTCTACCACCATTACTCCATGCCCGCAATTACATCATAAGAGTATAACAAGATCAACCTTGAATTCCAATTGCGTATTCAGTCTGATGGAAGGATTTTTGTTGCCTTTGATACATGCGCACAAGCAGTTAGATTTTAAGAACTGAGAGTCTGAAACTAGCAGAAGACCACTGGAACATTGCAATGACAAAAGACAAAGAGAGGAGTGAGAAAAAATGTGTTAGTAGCAACGAATATCATCAGCGCACATGTACTGATTTGGATGTGTTTCTTAGTTTTGTTACATAAAACAGGAGGAACAAATGCAGCCTTGTCACTGGAAACTGAAGCGGAAAATGGTGCATACTCTGATTTTTCAGGGTTTTAAAAACATATGAGAACTGATCACTGTCCCAATGCTCCCAACTGATGGGTGTAGGCAGGTTTGCTTGTAGTAAGTACTGGATTTATTACCAATAGCGAATGACTATTTGATGTCAGAATACAGTTTGTTAATGTACTTAAGAGCCAATAGCATGACGTGAGCCATGTAAAGTAAATAAAATGTCTTCATGGATCTATGGTCACTCCACCCCTACTCACAGGCCACTTTACTGAGTACATATTGTCAGACACAGGGTAGACTCTTTTTGGCTTCAGTAGCCTTGACTCTATGTGGCATAGAATACACCCAGGTGTTGAAAACATTTTGGTCCATTTTATCCTGATTGATTTGCAGCATATTTATCAGTCGCATATCTGTAATGTAAATCTCCTGTTCCACCACGTCTTAAAGATGCTTTATTGGATTTAGATACGGTGACTGTGAAGGCCTTTGGAGTGCAGTAAACTCATAATGATGTTTAAAAGAACATTTTGAGATTATTTGAGTAATGTGACATCAGCAATGATACTTAGGTAGGCTGGAGCTATTAAACTAAGCTCAGTTGTTACTACGGGCCAGAAAAAAAAAAAAAGACTCCCGCTCTATCACAGTATCACCAGCAGCCTGACAAGGTGATAGCAGATTGAAGCCATTCTGTCATGTTGTCTATTCCCATCTGAATGTTGCATTGAATTTCATCTTACCATGCAGAGTTTTTCCAATCTGAAGAGCACTTGTTGTGGTCTTCTGCTGCTGTAGCCCATCTGCTTTAAGGTTTGATCTTGTGTGTGTGTGAGCTACATTAGCCTTTCTATCATCTCAAACCAGTGCTGTCAGTCTCCTTAGACATAACCAAGGGTTTTTTGTCCAAGAAACTGCTACCTACTGGATGATTTCTCTGCATACCCAAGAGATATTATGGGTGAAATTCTCATGTAAGCTACAAAGTCGTTTAGATGTCCATAAGATGTCCAATTATTCGAGAAGGTGTCTCCACCATGTCTAGATGCCTAAGTGCAGCAACATCCTGCCCCGCGATTGGTTGATTGGCAATTTGTGGCCGGTGAGGATATTTCCTCGTAGTCGTTGCAATAACCGATGCCTGATGGATTCTGAACACTAATCCTGATTACCTCAGCGTGGCTGGCAGATGTTTCCAGATAAAATTACTTTTTCCTACACCATTACATACGTTTCTCAGCGACACGAGCGCAGAATTAGAAATTCCATTAAATTCCTGTGTGCAGGAAGATGGAAAGTCAGCGGAGTGCAATGTGGTCGGGTTCAAAGACAAAACATTGCACCAGCTGGCCTTAATAGCATTAACTGTGGAGCAGAACGAGTTTTACTGCCGTAAAGCTTTACATGTTGTTTACCATCACAGTCAACCTATTTAACATAAATGAACTTTGCTAGCTTAAAAGGATAGATCATCAGGAGGGGTGAGATAACAGCCTGTGTTTATCTCCCTCACCCATCCATTTAGTCATCCTGTTCCTGATGAATGTACACCTTCGTACTTGTTTGCCCACGCATTTATTGATGCTTCTTTGTTTTTTCAATGCACTGGATTAAAAACAGTCATCAATATTAATGACCAGCCTATATTTGAGATAATGCCCACATTCATTACCATCCATTAATGTTTGTTTACCTAATTTGATTGGACTATAACCTTCACACATGCATTTAATGCACTTCTCAGCTGCCTGCAGGAGAGTAATCCCGACGGAGCGGAAGCTAATTGAAGGGGAAGTTGAATATATTGTGTCGATTTTGCTCCGTCTTTCAGCCAGCGGGATACTACTGTTTGGGCTTACCTTAATCAGACTTCACATGATATTGCTTTCATCTCATTATATTTCCAATCTGACCTGCTCGGAGTTGCTAAAAGGTGTGGATCGATTTCTTTTTTGGTGCTCCCCAGAAATTATATTTTCTTTTTATTGTTATCATTTTCTCCCCACTTATGCATCTCAATCTACTTCTTCACCGTATACGTCTTCCTCCTGGGTTGTCTCTCCAAAGCTGCTCTAATTAAATACAAGGTCGGCGGTGGTGCGGGGTCTTCCAGCCGAGCCGAGGAGAAAGACTCTAATTCCAGCTCTCAGGATGAAACTGTGACACACAATGGCCCTGCCATCCTCTCTGCCCTCCCATAGATTCCCAACTGAAAGTCCTCTCCTCAGGCAGCTTTTTAATAGGCCTCTCCTTCCTTTGCACTCGCACATAAATACACATTCGCAGCCTGCACGCAAGCACCTGTGCAGCAGCACACGGCTACAGTGCACGGCACGCATGCACACAAGCCTGTGACCCCCTGCGAGTGTCTGTCACTTGTGCTGCAGCTCACACTGCTCTGGGCCTTTTGAAGTGTTCTTAAGGCCAGACGACAGCCTTTTTACTTTCCACATCATGCAGAGGCACAAACGCCAAGCCAGATTCGCTACTCCACTTGCCAGCATTGTAAAAGCAGCACTCAAGGGCATACAGGCAGGGCCTAAAGGTTTTGGCTATTTTCCCTGCATTATGCCGTTTTTAAAAGCAATTGAAGCATGAAGAGTTAGCCTGAAATATATTTTAAAAGCAGGTATTTGGAACTAAAAAGTTGTTTCCTGGTGAGGACACGAGGTTTATGTTTTTTTCTGGGGGAAAAAAAAAATCAGTTGCTGTTTCCTCCTAATGGATCCCATTTATTTTAACACAGCGTGCACATTTTGCTCTTGGCCAGCATTTAGTTGTCAGCGTCACAGTTTTTCCATGCTCAGAAGTCATCATATTTGAACACAAAGGTTTAGGTAATCAGTGATGCTTGAAATCAGATGGTGACATAAAAACTGAATGCCTTTCTAACAGTGGACATGGTTGTAAATATAACACACAAAAAAACAAGATTTGTAGCTAAGTCTTACCAGTGGTGGGCTTTGGATTTTTTTTAAAAGAGGTATGTGAAGTAATTACTGGTAAGAGTTTCCTTTACCATATGAAAAAATGTCTTCCTCTTGGAAATTGACTAGTGGAGGAAGCTAGTCAGGATTTACACCCTGTGTTTCAGCTGATGAGTTGAATTACCTCAAAATAAAATCAATTACACCAGTGGGGATGGGGATTAACTATATATATATATATATATATATATATATATATATATATATATATATATATATATATATATATATATATATATATATATATATGTGTGTGTGTGTGTGTGTGTGTGTGTGTGTGTTTGTATATTTATGCAGAATATGGATATATATATATATCCACTGACAACACAATGTGCAGTTGTATTCTTACATTTGTCAGTTTTATTGCCTCAGTTAGGAATGGGATAGTGTGGAAACTAGTAAGAATATTTTTTTTTCTGCCACCACTACAGACCTCGAAATGACGGGAAGCTTCTTTAGATTATGTGTGGGTATGTGCTGGGGATGGGGGTGGCGTTAAGCTCTATCCTGTGCACCCAGGGTTTTTGGATCTGTGTCGATGTGTTTTTGCCCTGAATGATAATGCTGCCTGTTGGAAAGACTAGGGCTTGTTGTGCAACATCTTGGCGCTCAGCCCTTCCCTCTTTTTCGTGCCATCCTCTCTCCCCTCCTTAGCTCTCTGTCCTCGCTTCTCTTTCTCCTTCCAGCTACCCTTCCCTCGGTCTTTTTGCGCCGTCTGAGGCTGTGGATGTGGCTTAGCAGCACAAAGAGACAGTGTTCGGAGAGGGTGGGAATAGCGAGAAGGAGCTCATCTGCTCAGTGTGGCGCCCATTACGTATTGATCTGGACTTCGTGGCAGGGCAGCGAGGGCAAGTTTATGTTTGTAGCTAAATAGATAAAAGAAGGAAACTGTAGGAGGATGTTAGATGTGTATTGGCTCTTAGGGTGATGCTCACATTTTGTCTCAATGATGACTAAGGTTGTTTTGGGTACATCTGCAGAGCTAAAGCTGAAGTTTTAGATCAAGAAGCCTATGTGTAAAATCTCTTTGTTGGTGCATATAACTGTCTATAAGGCCTATGATCTGACAAGAGAATGAATTTGCTCCAGCACTACTGCACCAAGGATCTACCCAGCGTCAGATCATGGCTATGTTCAATGATACAACTGCACCACCTAATCTGATCATAATTAGGTTTTGATATAGTCTTCATTTATAAGTAAATGGAGGTATTCCGATCCGTACAGAATGCTGACATTTTCATATTTGGCTAGAGCGGTAATAAAAAGGGTTGTTTTTCAGGTGAGGAATCATTGCGTTACTTTCCTGTAAACTGTTTATCTTTATTACAGCGACCTGCTCACTCAGCCAATTTATTTGATTGAGGGCGGGGCTCTATTAAAAGCTCTTCGTGTGTGCTTTTTTTTTTTTTTTTCTTTCCCATGCTCATGTTTTAACAGGTGATGAGGGTCCATCGCCTGCATGAATCTTCTTGTTTTCCCTCAAGGCAGGGTGTGTCTGAATGTGCGTATTTTGGATGTGCGTCTGGGAATATGTAATTTCCTGATGACAAAGACCTGTAATAGTAGGGTAGGTTGCAGTCATAAAGCGACCGCGATAATCTACCTGGTTTACCAGGAAAGCTCTCGGAACACCCGCACTGTAAATGGTCTGAGCCGGTTTCACTTGAAGGCAGAGAAAGACGTAGAAAAGAGGAGAGGACTGTACATCTTTGATAAAAAAACGATTAATGGTTATGGTGTCATTTCATAGATACTGTGTTGTGATAATCCCAAATCAGGTAGACACATTATTTCTGCCACACAAGAGTCGGACTCTGTGAGGTGTTTGGTGTCAGGCGGTGAGTGCTAGCTTGCTGCAGCTTGCTCTGCTTGCCCAGCTTCTCTCCAAAGCCCACTCTTTCATCATACGCAAACACATTCACACATCTTGGTGAGCAGATTAAATCTGACAGATAAGCACCTTTACTTGCAGGTGCTGGAGCTGGTTCTGTGAATCTTAAAAGAAGCACATTGGACAGATATTAATCTCACCCCTTGTGCATTGCATTGCAATGCAAGGAGCTACAAAATGTATCTCTCAGAGAAGCAGCGATTTTGCCTTTCCCAGTAAATACTGGTGGCCACTTTTCTTTGAGGTTTGACCCGCTGATAAGATTTTTAACTTGTTCAGGGTTTATTTTAAGAACTCTATTAAATCAAACAAACAGCTTATTTTATATTCTTGAGGTCGTGTGCAGGATTGGGTGCATGTGTGTGCTTCGCCTCCTCTGATTGCGAGGTGTGACTGGCAGGTGGAGCTTGCTCGGGCCAATTAAGAGCAACGTAAAGTTGAGTGGATTCCTTAAGACAGATGCCAGATAGTTCTTGATCTCATCGTGTTAATCAGGCCTCTTACTTACTTTCATGATTCTTGGCTTACCTCCTCTGTGTTCACAGGAAGAGGGGGAGGCATGGTTCCAGTCTGCAGAACAATCTCAGGTTCCCAGTTCACTTCCTTGGGCAGCAGTGGCGCCTCTAGAGATGTTTCGTAGGGGTGGCCAGATGGAGCCACTGAAACCCTTGGGGTGGCACTGAAACTAAAAGTTGTAATTTCAGGATTTTATTCTACTGTTGTAGTAAAGCTGCATGTAGAAAACTATCAGAAAGACTTAAGTAAACGCCTACTAATATCTTTTGGTTTGTAAGGGTTTTCTGAAGTTTTAATGTTCCTAATGATCTAATGTGCATAGACCAATAACAGTACAGTTAACATTTTGAGTTGAACAACAATTCCTCTTTATTCTGTACTTATATCTAGAATAAGATGTACATTTATTAATTTTTGAAAACAAAACAGTTACTAGGGGAAAGTAGATACTGGCAGATACAAATAAAAGCGTGATACAAGGTCAGGAAGAGAGGCTGCCTTGCTGGCTGTGCATAATAGTATGAAATGCTCAACTGATGCTAGTGTAATTTACACTGGCCAGTGGCACAGGGGGGCCATGTCCTGGCCACCCCTGGCCACCCCCTGGTGGCACCCCTGTTGGGCAGGGCAGAAAATTGGTGAATGACTGTGGCTTGATTGGTTGAGCAGTTGTCTTGCAATGCGGTACCGCGCACGTGACGTCACCGTCTCAAGAGCAACGCCCCTTTTGCCGCTTAGGTAGGGCATACAGGAGAGAACGCATACAGGAGAGAACGCACGGATAACGGATATGACCGACTTTACAGCCGTTAAACTTTCCCAAGACGATGTCCCAGGCACACGGATTACTGGTCGCACTGTCGAAGAACACACCAACCTTCAGCTCAAACGATGGCTTGAGGTTCGAGGGCTTAAAAAGACTGGAAAACTGGCCGAGTTGATGAACGGTAAGCTTTGTTTTTTTTTTCCTGCGCGGCGATCATGGCAGCGTCGGCCGTTTTTTTTTTTTTTTTTTTTTTTTTTTTTTGCAATCACCGTCCAGGAATGGGTATATGTTTAATGTTTGTCTCATTTGAAATGTTTTTGAGTAAGCCTGGTAGCAGGCTATCATGTTAGCGCCTGCTACCATGATAGCCTATATGCTGTCATGGTAGCAGGCGCTACTTTATTAACATGTCGGCCACCAAAATACTCTTACCTTGACTTGATGTCGCTGGAATTGGGTCAGGATGTTCTTCGGTTGGGCCCTTTCCTCCGACAAAATGCTTGCTACATATGTACTTGAATTTGGTAACTTTTTCCGGGTTGAACTGTTGTGTAGGCCGACCGCCCCGGTGTTCCAAGCACACACATTTCTCCTTGGCAGTCTTGAAGAAAACATCCTTCATATGCGGCCGATCAGCGTAACTCGAGTCGCTGTTGCACGTTCCATAGCAACAATGTTTAAAAACCATGGTCTTAGATTTGGAAAAAGCAGTCGTTTAGCGAGTAAAACCTAGGCTAACGCACGTCTTTTACAGCAAAACAACGGCGGCTTTCCGGAGTTTGCCCCACTGCGTACCACGTGATGTGACGTCATTGTGACGTTGTGTTTCTAAAAATAGCTCGCGCGCGGTACCCCATTGGAAGGTTGTGGGTTTGATTCCAGCTTCCCCTTGTCACATATTGATGTGCACTGGGCAAGGCACTTAACCCCAAGTTGCCTACTGAGCTGCGTATCAGTGTTTGAATGTGAGTGTTAGTGATTGGGTTGGGTGGTCAGTATGACTGGAAAAGCGCTATTTAATTTCAGTCCATTTACTATCTAAGGTGTCTTCAAAGACTCATTTAAGCTTTGCTGAATGAATGCTCAGAGGTCTAAGCTCTTGGTCCTACGATTCCAGCTGTGTACTATGAAAGCACACATGGCAGACTGAGTTTGATCACATGAAAAGAAAAGGTGATCCACAATGTGGGGTTCAGGGTTATGTTTTTATTGCAGAGCAATCATCTGGCAGAAGCCAGTCTCTTACCAGCTTGTTTGAATGCCCCCTAGTTTGGAGAAACAGTATCAGCTTTGATAACAGAATCAAACTAAATTGACAGAAGCACAGGGGGTTTATGAACTGCTCTACAAAGACTAGATTTGGTGTGAGAAGGATGGAATCTGCTTTTAAATCAGATTATACTCTCACCTGCTGTTAGCTTGATTTGCTAAGAGAATTTCTTTACATTTCTCCAAACTGATGCATGCCGCTGAAAACAGCTCCACAGAACTTCATTTAGACAAATCTCAGCAATTACTTTTGGAAAGTAACTTGTTTTCCTAATACTGAAAGCATCTAATAAAATCAAAACAACCACAATATGACATCAAAATGTCTGTCCACATTTGTTTCCCTGTCCTCTCCCTGCCTTACTGTTTTTATCCGTTAAGTCAAAGGAGCTGATGATAGTGGCTGATTGACGCTCATTTAGGGGGGAAGTAAGAAATGTTTGTGCCAGCTGCACTATTCTTTCTCATTAGGTTGCTTTGTTTATGGTTTCTTAAACATTCAAATGTCTGAATTAACTTGTAAAAGCCTAGGCATCTCTGTTTCTTTGCTCTCTGCGCTTCCTTTCGTTTTATTTTAACAATCCCACCCCCCTTCTCACTCCCGCAGCCTGCCTGCCTTTAAAGTCACTTTTCAAAGCAATGGCTGCCATTAACCAACTGTCAGTGTAAGGTGGATTAGATTGTGATGGGGTTTTTTTTTCCTCAACTGTGGAGGCTGTTCTGCAAAAGTGTCAAAACTTTCTTCAATCCAGCTCAAAGGACTTCTGGCTTCTCCTTTGCTGTCATTTAGTTCCACTCTCAAATAAAGCATTTCCCGGACCCTCAGATTTTAATGCATCAGAAAAAGTCAGTGTTCTTGCTTAAGCTCACAAAGAAACTCTTTCACTGTCACTGTGGCATATAAAAGTAATTGCGGGTTTCTCCTCTCGGCTTCTGAGGAAAGAGGACAGGAAGAGGAGCTGATAGTCTGTAGGACTTTAGTTTAATCATCATCCTTTTTTCTTGGAGATATGTGGTGGATAAAGCCAAAAAAGTAGAGATGTGGTGCTGAGTATTTTTATTGAATGTCCTTTTTTGTGGTTTGTGTGCCTTTTATTGTGGCCAAAAATAATAATAAAAATGCCCCATGTTTGCAAGAAAGGCAGATTTTAATCTAAACGTTTAGTAGACAATCACTTTCTTTTGGCTCCATCTAAATGAGTGACCTTGCTGTGTTCCACTTATACTTAATGAAGGGATGTGTTTTTATTGTTTTTTTTTATGCTGCATCTGCTCTGATGTCCTTTGGGAAGCGGAAAGGACACACTTACCCGCACAAAAACGTCTGCATGACAACTTGCGCATTGCTTTTTGTCCGGGAACAGTCGGCGCTGGTAATGAGACTAAGTGTGGCGAGGCAGGCAGACAAATGAATGAAACGGCTACAGAGTCGTTGGCTCTGTTTGATTTGCCTCCACTAATTCAAATAGACCATCTGATAAATTGAGAGGATGGGATGTACATCAGAATAGCGAGAGGCGTTTCTTTGTTGTTCCCCATTCACAAGCAAATCACACCTCAACCCCCGCTAGAACACCCAGAGGGGAGAACGTTTCTGTTATGTATGTGTGGAAGAGAGAGAGCGAGAGAGAGAGAGAGAGAGACGGAGAGAGAGAAAGAGAGAGAGAGAGGGAGAGTTTGCTAAGAGGTGTGAGTTTTCGGGAGGTCCTGTTGAAAGCAAATGAAGAAGTACTTGTGTCAGCATTCTGACGGCAGTGATGAGCCACAAAGCCCCCTGACCAAGCACCCGAAGGGCTCCAACTCCAGCCTGTAAGAAAGCAGGAGGTGCTCTCTCACGACACCCCTACTGTGTCCTACATTACAGTTTGTTATTTGACTTCAGGCTGCTCTGCCCTACCAGTTCTATAGACTTGAAACATCCGAAACAAGAAATCATTAACGTGCACAAACATTAGAAAAGCCAGACTCCTAAAAGGAGTGACGGCTAAGTTAGTTTGTAGGTTACTTCAGTGGCTGAACTCTGAGGTCACCTGCAGAGACATTTTTTTGAAAACACTTCAGTGCCTCCTCTCTCAGCAGATGCATCTGCAGGCTTCTGAGAGCAAACTCAATCTGCAGGAACGTTTCTGGAAAAGATTTCCAAGGGTAAAAAAAGATGAATAGAGTCAAATTTACCCCAGCTATTGACCCAGGTGCATTTAAGGTACGACATGGTCCTTATTTTCCTTTGAATCTTTAGTTTTACCCTGGCTGTTTCTTTCTTGCATTTCCACCATCGAGGTAGAAAACAGTACTGTTTACGTAAATGATTACATGAAGTGGGTTCCGTCTCCTTCGGCCGGAGTCCCTGCCAGTAGAATGTGAACGAGATAGAGCGGTAAGTGTTATAAAAATCAAACTATACGCGATAATTCAGTCAGCAATAACACATTATGACCTATATAGAGTCACTACAAAGTCCACATAAAGGTTTACTGTTAAAAGCTTCAAGGGGATTTTGTTTATGCAGATTTTATCTTTCAGTGGAGGAGGAGAGGAGAGTGTTCTGGATTGGATTTTTCTGCAGAGATATTAGTCACTTTTTACATTGTGAAACTGAAATATACTAATTTTAAGACAAAAAAAACATTTAGAATTATGGGTGTAGTGTTTACAGATAACCCTGAACCCTCTGGAGGTGGATGGAGGTGTTTCAGCAAACTGCTTTAGTTTGTTTAAACTCCTCCACAGCACATATTTTCTGTTACCTTTGAGTGTAATTGTTTTTTAACCATTAGTCATGTTTCCATCAACATTTTCAATACAAATTTTGAATTATGGCATTAGAAAAGGTTGAAGGAAATAGCAAAATTCCAGTTAACTCAAAATATTTGCAATTTTTTTTACGTTCACTTGAGACAGGTTTTGAAAAACAGTAAATGCGCTAAATAGGTCATGGAAACATATTCGTCGAAGTCGTTCTGATATAGCTAACATTTATCTTGCCGGACGTTCCCATAATGCTTGAAAACAGGGCTGGAAGCAACAACACGCAATTTGTGGACCAACAAAGAGACTAGAGCACTTCTTAGTCTCATCCATGTACAAAAAAATACACACACACACACACACACACATATGTGTATATATATATATATATATATATATATATATATATATATATATATATATATATATATATATATATATATATATATATATATATATATATATATATATATATATATATATATATATATAAATATGTATGTATTAACACATTCATTGAGATCTCGCTCCATTACTAATTTATGTTCCTTGCCAGTTTGCAGCCTCTACATCCAATGCCAACGTATAACAAGATTATGCTTTGCGTTGCCTGGTTCATTCGCTGCAAACCAGTAGATTTATAATAATAATCTTTATTGTCATTGCAACATACATTCCAATGAATTTTTTTTTTCTGCATTTAACCCATCCCCTTGGGGAGCAGTGAGCTGCCACTGTGAGGCGCCCGGGGAGCAATCTGGGGTTAAGGGTCTTGCTCAGGGACCTAGAGTGGCAGTCCGTGGGAGTTGCATCATTTTAAACGCTCGCTCAAAATTTGCATGAGTTATGAGTGGAGACAGAGAGGAAAATATCATCTAAAACAAAAAGGCCCATATACCTTTGCATGGAGTCGTTTACACTTAATTGGCTTCTACTAGTCAGATTTCTATGCTGATTTAATTACGTTTGTTGGCAATTTACTAAGGTAGAGTTACCAAACGTTCTCTTTTGTCAACTTTTCACATTCTGTCGGTTGCAATCATGGGACATTCACAGATTAATGATGATGTCCGGTTTTCACTCTCTTTCATTCTCTTTCCCAATACGCTTGTATAAAAATGACCGGTGTGATGCATGGAATAAGGCTGTCTTTCTTTTGTGTCATGTCATCCCCGAGCGCTGCCTGGTGGGTATTTCTGCTCCATTCACAGACAGAACTGCGCTGCGCCTCAGTGTACAAGATGTCAAAGTGTGCAAGTGTTAGCTTTAACAACGAACCACAAAATAAATTTCCATACTGTCTCAGTTGCGACAAATTGATGACGGAAGGCACCGTGTGCAATGCTGCAATTTATATTTCTGTGTATAACAGAAGTGCCATGGATCTTGTAGGTCATATGGACACAGAAAAATATTTAAAAAATCTGTGCGAGTTGACTGAGTTTGTTACACCAGGAAAGGCGTTAGGGTGTACCAGCAGGGGACAACATTTTTTGAGACGAACAAAAGCATAACATGTTACTCAGAACTACAGAACATCTCACAGTTTGTCTTTACACGTCCCTCACACAGTGCAGATGTTGAGTGGGTTTTCTCTCTGATGCAGAGCCAGTGGAACAAAGACAGGAACCATAGATTCTACTGAGTCACTGAAGACTGAGACTTTAATGCCTATTTTTTGAACAGTAAAAAGTGATAAGTAGAATTGAATAGAAATAACCTTTATTGTCCTGTATTGTATTTATCATTTACATTTGTTAAATTAGTCTGTGTAAGACTGCTACGTTTCATTTTCATTATTACATAGAAAAGAATAGAACACTTAATTTCTCAGAATATTATTAGTCCAGTTTGACTTGAAAATTTAGCTACTATTGTTACGGCTAATTTTCCAATACAGAAAGGTCTGACTATTCTGTTGGTATTTAATGATAGAGATTTTAAAATCATCATTGTTCTTGTTGACTTATGAAAGCCTATCTGAAATTTGTTATATAACTAGTCTTTCTAACCACACAGAACAGGCATATTTTGAATATTTTTAAAAGTAACTGAGCTAAAATTCTTCTTTAAGTAAACATTACTGTTACTGAAGTGTGTATTTTTTATGTTTTGCAAATCAGAATATTGTCACCCTTGTTAAGACATTATTTTTAACTTTCCTGGGAAAGTCTGTCTAATACATTCATGCAATTACAGTATTTTTTGCATCATCCTGTAAACTGACTGACTGTCTTTTTGACTTGAACATCAATTAACGTGAACATTGGAATGTGAGTTACTGACTAGTTTCACACTTTTTACCTCCTCATGGAGTGTTTGATACATTCATGCAATTGCACAATATTCACATTGTTCTGTAAAGTGACTGCTGTCTTTTCTGACTCTGAGATTTAAATATTATCAGATGCTAAGGACTTTTTACATATTGTTTAGCTTCCCATGTAGTGTCTTTGATTTTTGTGTCTGTGCCAGTGTCTCACCAAAATGTAATTGTACCGAATAACAATGAGGAGTCTTGATTCTATAAAGGAGCAGGACTCTAGATGTGTGAGGTCGTTTCACTTACTGAATATATCGACTTCCTGTATTCTACATAGAGCAGTGACTTTCACATTGTAACAGTAAAGGTAATTTAAAAGCAAATTTTAAGAATGTAAACAGCTTGAAAAATGCAATTGGATTAACAAATGTGAAGGAAATTAAAAAGAAGAGACAACACAAATAAAATCAGTAGTAATGGCATAAATATTTGAGTTGAATAATAATTATTTTCAGTTCTTCATCCCTGCAATTATTATTCATGTTTATTGCCCAGATTTAGAAACCTCTTGGGACTTATGTGAACAAAACAAAACAAAAGTCCAATGGTGTAAAATTTAGGAAATTGATTTTTAATATTTATAACGATTATCTTGAATTGATAAAAGTTTGCTTTTTAAGTTTTATATTATTTCCAGTGCACAAAAGGTGTGTACAGATTTTGATAGTAAAGCGAAGATATTTATACAATCTGTGAAAGAGAGTTAAGGTTGCATGAAATGACACTTGTGAAACCTTTAGAAATAGTGCACCACGGGACATGTTGCATATATTTAATGCATGTGTTCATGTACATATATATTAAAATAAGTTTGTGAGGACATCTGGTTTATTTTCCATTCAATCAGTTTAGATGCATGGGAAGTTATCACCAGTTATCTTGCCATCTAGCGTTTTTATTGTTGTTGATTTGATCTAATTAGAGACAGGTCTGTAAGATCTTGCACTGGATATTATCAGTACATCTGAAATGCATTTACTGGACCTTGTTTGTACATTCCTCCACAGCTCATTTGTGGCTTAGATCTTTTGACCTAAGATGAAGTTTGTCCAGATGTTTGGTGAGTTGAAGAACATATCACTTTGGAGTGTTTCCCACATGCTGTGTTGTACAGCTGACTCTGTGTTGACCTCAAACATCAAAACAGCCAATGTCTTAAAATAGGCTTAATCACTCCTTACTTATGTGCCTGATGGGCCCTCAGAAACCAGCTGAGACAAAGCATTAGTCCCTCATTTTCATGCAATAACAAACCAATATATATTATGGTTCCCATGTCAGATTCTAATGATCAGATCTGTTATTAGTAATTGTTTATACCCCTGGCATGCCATTTGATTGTATTCGGCCTTATGAAGAACAATTTTTAATGTTGTTAGCAGAAAAACATCACAGACACCAGATTTCTGTGCAGTAATGTTTTATTTCAACTATACGTGCCGTGTTAAAAAAATCAACAAAAATATGAAACCAAAAAACAAAACAAAAAAAACACAATTATTATTTACACATTCACAGTAAATCTTTACAACATATCTACACGCCCAAATACTCTTGAGATAAAATATACAGCTGGCTGTGCATTGCCATGACACACAGTATTTAAATCAAACATACGCAAGACAGAATGGTTCATCTGAAGTATAAAGGCTTCTGTTTGGATTGCAACAAAAAGACCCAGGTCATATTGCAATGTACAAGGCAGTTGAGCAGTGTTTAATGAGTTTATGTCTGTGACGTCAGTGTTCATGTGTCGAGTAGAAAACAGAGCCCAAACACTGGTTAGATGATGGGCAGAAAGCCTCTAAATACAATCATCACTTGTAAACAAAATGTGGCTTTGGGCTAAACAGGCAACCGACACTCATAAAAAAAAAAAAAAAAAAAAAAAAAAAAAACATGACTGCAGAAGTATCATGTACCCACTGCTACAAGAAATTATCCCCTGATCGTTCTTTCTGGTCAAAATAAACAATCCCCTTCCCTGCAGGTCTTGGGAATTACAGATTCTCCACCATTTTCGGTCATGCCAAGGGACAGCTTTCATCTGAACACTTGAATATTGTGTTAATACATTGGCTGAGAGCAGGACGGGCGGTGTAGAGCCTTCCACTCCACAGTGCAACGTCTGACCACCCTACATCCCATAGTTATGAAAGTACATTCACTGCATGGCACCACGTTATCGTGGAACATCACAAATCTTTGCAACACTGGCAGTAAAAGGAAATAAATTATTCAAATCCAATGAGTATGTTTCACTGTCCTTATGAGGGACTTAAACTCCCAAGTAGAATCAGTTAGTTGGTGACTTTTTTCAGACAGACATCCTGCTAAATCGTTTGTATCAAAAAAATAAAAAAATAAAAAAAGGTTTGCAGAACATGTGGTGCATACAGATGACCAATTGCCAACAATATATACTGTACTAATTTGTTTTGTGAATAAGGCACACAATGCACAGATTCAGGTTCACTTGCCTAAAAATATTTAGACTACTTATTTATATTATTTAAGAATATACAGGGCCTTGTCATTCCCAGCATGACTTATTTGGACACATTAGTGAATGTTGAGTTGATTGTACACTGGCCATTTGCAGTAAAGCTGCACTAGGAACACAGGCTGTCGAGCAAATAACAAGAATAATACATTGTTGGACTGTTCTAGGATCAGTTTTGTCTGTCAACAGGTTTATTGCATCGGCAAACTCCTGGTAGCCTTGTTCTATTATGGGGTATACGTCGAACATAACAGAAGTAGGTTGAAATGTCAACATTATATGAATAAAGACTGTTGCTACTTTCACAGTGGTGCATTTAATGAGAGACAAGAAAGGCTAGAAAATAATGTATAAATGTTTTTCAAAGTGGGATGAAGTATGTACTTTTTAATACTACTACTAAAGAGAGAAGACCAATAGAACTTCTACATATGGGGAATTAAGAATAGGATACATATCAGTCCTGGGCAAAAC
This sequence comes from Fundulus heteroclitus, assembly GCF_011125445.2. NCBI lineage: Eukaryota > Metazoa > Chordata > Actinopteri > Cyprinodontiformes > Fundulidae > Fundulus > Fundulus heteroclitus. Next base: position 28,613,500 of record NC_046364.1, read on the forward strand.
AGCCAATGTTTTAGTCTCAACCATGTGTTGAGGTGCCGAAATCATACATACTTTTCCATCTGTTTACAGTATAACAAATATACTCAGACACAAGTGCATCTCCACACCCATATCGGCTGCCCTAGCATGGCTGAGGAAACAATGCTTTAATGATGGACACTTTGTCTAAAACCCATAGCAGCAAATGTCATGTCAAATTTCCCAGTGAGTTACAGAGTCCCTGCTTCAGCATACACCCAACATAACCAACTTCAGCCAAACGATAATTAATGTCTTGACACAAAAATTAGTTCAGCCTTATTTTGGGTTATAATGTTGGAATAAAAGACAGTGACTTAGGTCTTCAACACATCTTAAGGTGCTTTTACTGACATGTGGCAACTCTCAAGAGCAATTATATGCCCCGCCTTTTCCAAAATCTGCAACCAAGACATATACAAGCAGTTGTATCCTCTTTCTCTTTGCTTGCTACTTGATTCAGTTGTTTGTGGTCAGATGTGTCCAAGGCAGAAAACACACAATGAATATTAACTTTCCTTTTTTCAGGGATATCACAACCCTAGTCATCGCCTACCTCTTCTCTGTTCAGTTCACATTAGTGGGAAGACAGTGCTCAAGGGCAGTAACAATTGAGAACCATTCTTCAAGTATTCCGCCACGTTTTCCCACACACGTATGCCACAGCGGCCCGCTGAGGGTGCCCCAAACCTTGTACCTTACTAGGGAACCGGTGGCACCCAAACCCAGGAACAATGGTGAGCAGCTTATTCACCATTGCCTGCTATTCATATCCATGTGGCTACTGGGTGCAGGGAAGCAGACGGGGTTGGAGGGAGCCCCAGTCGGTTTCTTTGGCCATGTGGTGTTTTCCCTTTTTCAGTGCGAGTGAATGCGCATATCATTTAAAGAGGACGAACACCTCAAGTTGATATACAAACACACACAAGGCCTTATCCCATCCAGACACCCCAAGCCCTTGAGCACAAAGCTCTACAGACAAAGAGCCTACTTAGAAATGTCCATAGTGTTCCCTGTTAATAACTGTACTTGTTGACCACTCGCATTTGTGGAGTCTGTGGAGGAAACCCATTGGGTTTTGGGGGCACGTCTGGCTTTAATGATGGGGTCCTTTTAAGTCCTGTTCGGGGAAGCGAGCCATGCCCACTGTAGCTACTCTGTCGGGAAACAGAAGGTGGGTGGGGAGAGTGCATCCCGGGTGCTACCATTGCACCATGAGAGTCAAGTCTTGAGGGTGGGGTTGGGGGCATGTATCCTCCTCTATTCATACTGTGCCCGCGAGACACAGACACCCCCATGGTTACCCCATTTGGTGAGGTTGATAAGGACTGCCTATGAGAGGCACTCCGGTGGAGTTGGTAACCCCCTCTTTGCCTCTCCAGGGTGCCCCCCATACTCAAGCTTCCCGTGGGTGTAGTGGGAGTAGAGGGCATGGGCACATCAACTCTTTTAGTGGGGCTGTGCCTTGGTAGAGAGGAGGAGGGAGAGTACAAGGAAGCCTCACGGCTGGGCACAGCTGGGGGTACTTCAGTCAGTTCCTCCATGGGCTCCAGCATGAGATGAGGCCTCGGGCGGGGCCCTGATTCTTCTTGTAGAATGGCCTTAGGGTTGGCCACAGAGTCATTGAGATGTTTTAAAAGGTCATTGAGAGTATTCCTAGCATCCACAGACCTCTTCTGTTCTTTCCTGTTCCCCTTACCATCTGGATTCTTGAGTTTCTTTTCAGATGAATGTGGCAAAGTTTCATCGCCATTGTCGAGGTTAGGCTGGTCATGTGTGGCGTTGGGCAACACAACCGCACTGGGGATATTGGAGTGACCCAGGGCGAGGTGAGGGTGGTTGGAGTTGGTGTTAGTAGGTGCAGGTGAAGAAGAAAGGAAATGTGGACTCTTGGCTGATGTGTTCGCCTCCTTACGGGACCCACTGGCTTTTCCATGTGCTTTTTCCCACTGATTTTTGATGGGCTGCAGGCCTTTTTGCTGAAGAACTGGGGTAGACTCTGGTGTGGGCAGAGCAGACAACTCAGGGGGCTGACAGCCGTCTCGCAGGATCATGGTCTTGGTGTCACCATTGGGCGTATTTAAGTCTTTACCATTGCTCAGCAGATTGGTGAACAGCTTGGGAGAATCAATGTTGGTTTGGTACTCCTGAGACAATAAAAGTAAAGGCAAAAAGATCAGACATAGTGTTGCTTAATTTTTAGGTACTTGTTGCCAGGACATGATAAAGGTTAAATTAGGTTTGTTTGCTGTACCTTTACAGGGCTATCAAACAGGCCATTGAGTTTTACAAAACTCCCAGTAGAGTCAGAGCAGGATGGTGCAGACTCCATGTCCTTGTGGACATGTCTTGGTTTACGGAGGACAGAGTCTCGGTAACAGAAAACAATTAGCCCGGCCAGGAGAGCCCCCATGAGAAAAGCCGCAAAGACGCAGGTGATGAGGATGTTCATGTGGACCATCTGGTTGCTGTCACCTGTATGATTATCCCACACACCTACAATACAGTGATATAATGGTTAACACCCTGACGAAAACACTTGCCACAGGGGATATTAAATGTTACTGTTAAAAACACTATATACCCACAGCAGAAATGTGCATGTTTGTGTATGAAACAATTATGCTGTTTTTTTTGTTTTTTTACCTTTACACCTCTCCCATACACACCCACAACACACAAGTCAACTAAATACAAATTCTCTAAACTAGTTGAACACAGATGGACAAATAGGCTGAAAATTGTCAGTCACTCTTCTGTAACCACATCCATTTCACCATCTACAGGAAGCGCTGTTAGGTCAAAAGCATCGACCAGCATTCCACAAAACCGTGTTTCATGCATGTAGCATCAACAGGTAAGGAGTGGTCTCTTTTCTGAGATTGAACCACACCAACATTATTCGCAGTAGAAAATTGGTCAGAGGATAGGGAAGCAATGCTTGCATTCAAAGCATTCGGGAAGCCTTTGCTCCACATGAGATTTGTTAGTAACCACATACATTAAAGGGAGTTAGTCATCCACTGTACAGCCACAGAAGTGGTGTGGCAGTGGTGGGCACAGTCGTGATGATCCACAAGCTGAGCTAACTTTTCATCAATCACATTATTGTGTCTGCAGACCAATTAGGACTTTATTGGGTTTCAATTACCTGTAAGTACGATAACAATGATCATGATATTCATCTGGCGTTTATGTCACTGTCCTGCCTCTCAGTACATTTCCAGACTTCTCCACAACAGTATCAGTCACAGCTTCACAAAAAGCCACTGTTAAGAGCTGTGCTGTTTTTTTCTTACCTTTATTCTTCTTCGTGTTATAATGTGGTCTTAATATTGTCAGCTCCCATTGCTTAACAACAGAGACGGCAGTATTGATGTTTTAATTATTTTTTTGTAAACAGTGCGCTGCTGTGTGACCCTAATCTTTTGATCAATGGTGTAACCGAGCTTTCTGGGTTCATTACCAGCACTCCGTGAGGCAGAAGGAAACTGGGCTCTGAGCTAGGCTTTTGGGTCGCCACATAGTTCAGAGGTACTCTTATTTTTCCAACACTTATTGCCTAGCCCATGGCAATCCTCAAAGGAAATTTAACTAGCATTTTATGGATAGGAAAATGTGCTTTTAGGCAACAATGTTAAAACTGAGTTTTAATCAAGCGTTTCAATTAAAAGTAGTGCACCTTTAAAATAACAATATTGCTATTGATACAACAATAAGTACCCAAAAAGTCATGATGTATTGCACGTTTACTAAAGAGTCTGATGACTGAGGTGAAAATGAATCTCCAGGAAACACTCAGTCCTGCACTGTGTTCCAAGCTTCCAGCAGTTATAAGCAACGCTGAGCTTGTACATTGATAGTGTGTACAAGGTATGTAACAGAGCTGGTTGCTTGTTTCTCTCGCAAGAACTGGCAACACTGGCTTTTATTCTACACTAGAATAGAATATTCTTCTCAAATGCTTCTACTGTCATGTAAAAGTTAAAGTTTAAAAGCCATTTATCCTGGACTAAAACAGCTATCCCCTCAAACATACAGTGCTGCACATGTTTGTCATGCACCGTGTGTGAGGGCAGCATCTTTTATCTGAAGACTTGTGACACAGACTGAGTTTATCATTGGTTTAACAGTAGAGAAACTAATATTTTAGTTTTCAGAATATGAGTTTGTGAAGCCGATGTTTTGGTTAGCAGTGCCCACCACTGCAATGGAGGCCCAGTCAATGATCTACCAGCCAGGGCAAACTGTCACTAAAGCTAGTTAACGTATCTAGAGAAGACAGGACGAAAATAAAAAAAAAGGTTTAAAACAATATAGGAAGGTTGAATGATTAGATGACAGGAAGTGAATAATTTACCAGTAAACAGATCAAATAAGTAAAAAAGACACAGAGATTTACAGGGACTAAAAGTAGTTGAACAAAAATATAAAGCAACAGAAATAATGTAGAAATGATGTGCATAGCGTGCCCTCTCTGATTATTGGCACCCCTGGTAAAGACAAAAATATGAAAACAAATAGTTGTTATGGAGACTTGTGGGCCCAAGATGGCTATCTTTCTTGCAGTTCACAAACAGTATGTCTTTGATTATTTAATTATTTTTTTTTACCTCCCTTAACATCCTGCTCACTGTGGGATGTTTATCAGCCTTGTCACAGTTGCAGCTTTATCAAACTATAATTACTGCTCTGACTGTAGCTATGGAAAAAACATTTGTAGCTACTTGCTGACTTATGAAGATCAACATAACTTTGCCTTACTTGAAAGGCGTGTTCTCTTGCATTTCCCATTTTGAAGCGTAGATAAGCGAAATGGGGCTCTATGTCAAGTGATACACATAACCCAGGCAAACAAAAGAGATTGATTACCAATTCAACATTTCTAAACTCTATAATCAACTTAAAAAAGGGTGATATATAGATATCTATCTATCTATCTATCTATCTATCTATCTATCTATCTATCTATCTATCTATCTATCTATCTATCTATATAGATAGATATATATCATAACACTGAATAAATATATTCCTATAAAGCTTTGGTTTTTCTAAAATTTTCAAATTTGTATCCTTTTCAGTGTAAAGTTGCATTGCTGCTAAGTAGACATTTTGAAAACTTTGCACCTATCTCTACCAAGGGTGCCAATAGTTATGGAAGACAACGCATGCTTCTGTTGTGATGAAACCTTTGTTGCTGGTAGCTATTCTATCGGGTTTAACTCAGCAAGTTTGGTTGCCTCCCTCTGAGCCTTACCCTCTTGCCCCCCTGAGAGAGAGTTTATAGAATGGGATGTGGCTGGGTCATCCTGTAGCTCTGGATCAGGCCCTGAGCTGGGGCTCTGACTGGGTATGAGTACTGGGGGCTGTATGGGCCCACTGGGCTGGACAGTGACTGGTGCAGATGAAAACGCCATGTCTGTGGTGACAAACAAATCGTTAACAAATTGTGCAGGTGAGTGTAAAGCATACTGTTACCCCCGTTAGTAGGCATGAGCAGAGAATTTGTGAAAGGAAGCCCTTATTTATTTTTTTGACACTTACAGACCACAAGTGTATTTTTAAATATTATTTAAAAAGAGAAGAAAAATATTAGACTAAAGTGTTCTCAGTAGTTGGTACACAACCATATAGAGAAGCTAAGAGATGAACTGTTGGCATGCGTAAGGGAAGACGGATGAATCAGGAAAGGATGTGATGCGATGAGTGGTTCTGTGCTGTTAGAGCAGCTATGTGGACTACGTTGTTTGTGATGGTGGAAAATGAAGCATTAGCATTCAGTAGTTGTTTGGTACAAGAGATGAAAAGTAGCAATGGGGGAAAGAAAAAGGGCTGGAAATGCTGAACTCAAGGAAAGAAACCAGTTGAGTAAAAGATCAAACTAACCAGAGGTAGGATCGCCAAATGGTTTGTCTGGCGCTGAGGTAGTGCCCAAAAACACTAAAAGAATTAAAAGGACAAGAAATCATTATAAGGGAATTCAGAAGTAAAAATAAAACTGAATGCTTAAAACCTGCTTTGACAACAGATGTTTCTGGCAGTGTTTTCTTTTTTTAATAATAATTCTGATTGGAAGGCCTCTGGTTCTGATCAATACTGAGGTTCAGCCCGGGCCATGTTTAGCTGATACATATGAGGAGAAATTTAATTTAAGTGATTATCATTTTCTGCTCATAAAATATAATAAGACTTTGATCATTTGCATCAGTTGAACATGGCCTTTAAATTGTACATGTCCATGTTTGGGCCTCACGGGCCACCATAGTTACAGGTGGGCATGTACTGTATGTAGATGTGTGTGTTAATACTGCAAATAGACTCATGTAAGGGGTAACGTTACTGGAGTGGTTACTGGTCGTGAGTGTGCAGGCTCATGGTCTATGCGGAGATGAGTTTGTGTTTTATTTGTGTACAGTGTGTTTAAGTGTGAGCACAGCTGCTTGTGTTTGTCCGCGTTGAAAGATCAATGGCACGGCATGGAGATGAGAGTCATACCTTGACAATCTCCGAGGTGGGTGGTGTTCCCGTATTCAACGTCTTGCTCGTATCCTTTCCTGAAAACACAGAGGAGGGAAAAAAAATGGTTGTTAATTAAAAAGCTGCAAACAATTCACGCAGTCTCGTTTTCTCATCTTTGGTGTTTTCAAAAATGCTTTGCAGCCTGAGCTCAAACTCACAAAACACCGGGCAGTATCCTCTCACAGGCTCCGTGGGGCTTCCAGCCACAGTAAGGGTCCCTTGATGCAATGCATGACCTGGTGCACGAACACAGTCACATCAGGTTTAATGATTATGGAAAGAACACTGTTATCATTTGTGACTGACTGAACATTAACCGTAAGGCCGAAGGTTAAACTGCTATGATTCCCTTTTATGATGTTAGCGCGAAAAACACCACAATAAGGTCAAACGCTGTGAGCGACAACACAACCCCCTTGATGAGAGCGGTGTCACTTACTTTTGGCAGGAGGAGTGCCTTTCACAGCGACTCAGGGGAATACGGATGACACAGCTTGAAAATGCGACATAAAGGCTGTGTGTGTTGTTGTCCACATGCAGCGAGAGGACACGCTTGTCATCCTCACGGTTAGACGGGCACCTGCAAGGAGACGGCGGAAAGCTTTCAGCTAACTCAATCCTCTGTCTAAGTCACAGCAGATTGAAACACAGGTTAGGTGGAACGTTCTTTAAAGGCCTAACAGGAATTTGACCTTTGACACATGGCACTTCTACGTATAAACAATCACTTGCACTGTAGTCGTGCTGAGAGCAGGTAGACGCTGCCGTGTCTGCACCGGGTTTTCATTTTAAGAGTTACAGACTCACCAGCTGAAAGTACCAAGGGGAAGAAAAAACAGAAGCGAAAAAGGAACAAAAGAGATGGCAGAAGTTTAGAATAGACCTACTTGGCCTTATTGAAGACGTCGATCTCCTCCAGTAACAGGCTGTCGTTCAGGGATACAAGGGAGGTCTTTGCTAAAACCTTGAGGACGACCCCAGATTCGGCGCCGATGAAGACCACCGTGTAGTTCTTATGGGGTCCTGCTTGACCGTCTACAGCCAGCGCTGTCAGTCGGTACCTTCATAGACACCGCAGAAACATCCGTGAGATTATTACTTCTAACCTCTTCCAGGACATAATGTACATCTCTTTGTCTATTAACTGTGCGAAGATTGACATAAAGCCAGCTCTAAATAACATTCACTGTTAGGTTTAATTAAAACTCCTGAATGTCAGTAGATGACACATTAGAAATCAATATACAATGCTGTGCATTTGCTTCCAATACATTTCTATAAATTTCTCTTTCATTCCATGACTGTGCGTTGTGCTTAAAAATGAGGGAAATTAGGTGAAACAAAAGTTCATGCAACAACAAAAAAAAGCTTTACAATATATGTACGGTATCTGAAAGTTATGTCTTTAGGATAAAGGAAAAAAAATCTAGCATGAATCTGAAAGGCAAGTCCACACAGTTCAGACTGCTGCAAGCGTCACCAATAATCCGTCTCCCCTCACTTTGATTTTGACAATAATCCTTCTTCTTTTCTTTAAATGTAACAAACTGAAGACTCATGCCCTAATCATCAGAACTGCACTTAGTTTATCTTAATGGGTGGAAGTCTGCGATGTTTAAGACACAACACTTGTTTGCCTTTCAGGTTTAGGAGCCTTTTGATACCTAAATTAATATTAGGTCCATCTGACAACCATAAGAACACAAAGAATATATAAAACACAGGAAAATGTTTGAAAAAAACAAAAGATTGTAGGTCTTAAACAGGTTAAAGGACGCCTGTCTCCATAAAAGTGAGATCTAAGCATGTCAGTACTTGCTCAACACTATTTGACAGACCTGTATAATGTCCCGACACATGTACCCATAAATTTGTTTGTCAGAGTTTAGCTCATGTGTTTTTCCGGCCACAGATGTTTTTCCATGTGCATTTACCGGACACGTGTCTTGGTGAACCAAGGCTCGTCCCCAATCGAAGGCACAGCTGTGTCCATGAGGGGGTGGGACTTGATGAACTGCAGGGTGTCGTCTGGAAACTCCACGGAGTTCTTATAGGATGCAGCTGGACCGTGACCCGCACAACTCCCAGGTCTAAAATATGGAGAGTGCACATGCACAGTGGGCAACAGGTCAAAGATCGGGCTTATACGATCAAACACCAGGGAGCAATTATAACATACAATGAATGAAAAGTGCAGGGACCCTTTGGAGTAGGGGGGGGAGTGGAAGGTGCCTTTTGGGATATGAAAAAGGCCTCAGCTGGAAACATAAAATATACATATGCATGATTATCCCTCATCAATTATTTACCGGGGTAATGAGGTGCAACGTGGACTTTGTGTTTTGGACGCGGGGCATAGCCTGCGATATAAGTGCCGACTGTAAACTGGCTAAATACTCAATGCATTTAATTATGCCAAATTAATAATTTAATCGCCAGCAGATGGCAAATGTGTGTGCTGGGTCAAAGCTAATAACCTGGTGGCTTGCTTGTGAGAAAGATTTGATTTCACTGGGTTTAACCATGACAAAGAAGGATTAAGAAAGAGAAAATTGGGGTGATTAGCAGCTGCTGCTCAAAGAAATGCCATGTTCAGTAACTCGAATTACAGTGCCTTGCAAAAGTATTCACCCCCGCTAGCATTGTTCGTGTTGTGTTGCCTCACGACCTGGAATTAAAATTGATTATCTGAGAGTTTGCACCATTTCATTTATAGAACATGCCTACAAATTTGGAGATGTTGTTACAACAAATAGGACAAAATACCAGAAAACTTCATTGTGCATAACCGTTCAACCCCTCAAAAGCTCGGACTTTGTAGCTCCACCTTGTGCAGCAATACCAGCTGGGAGTTTGTTCAGATCAGTCTCTATGAGCTCGCCACATCTTGCCTCTGGGATTTTGGCTCATTCCTCAAGGTACCCTTGCTCCAGCTCCTTCATGCTGGATGTTTTTGGATTGTGAACAGTGATCTTCGAATTCCAACACATTTAAATGTTTCCTGTTAAAACACTCCAGTGTTGCTTTAGCAGTCAGGCTGACACGGGTTCTGCTCCAGAATAGCCCTCTATTTACCATCATCCATCCTTCCCTCAACTCAAAGCAGAATCTCAGTCCCTGCTGCTGAAAATATCCCCACAGCATGATGCTGCCACCACCATGTGTCACTGGTGTGAAGGGATGTGTTGGGTTTGTGCCACACAGATATTTTCCTTGGTGGCCAAAAAGTTTAATTTTAGTCTCATCTGACCAGAGTACCTGCCTCCATGAATTTGGGGAATCACCCACACACATTTTTGGCAAACCCAAAACACACCTTTGTATTTTTAACACTAAGTGGTGTCTTTTTTTTCTGGCCTCTCTTGAATAAAGCTCTATGGAGTGCACAGCTTATTGTGGTCCAATGGACAGCTCCTCCATTCTCTGAGCTCTGCAGCTCCTTCAGGGTTACCTTTAGTCTCTCTGCTGCCGCTAAAGATGTAGATATTTTTTTTTATAAACCCATCCTGACTTGGGATGGATAAATATGCACATGCCGTATTTTCAGCAAATACTTTATTAAATATATATATATATATATATATATATATATATATATATATATATATATATATATAAATATATATATATATATATATATATATATATATATATATATATATATATATATATATATATATATATATATATATATATATATATATATATATATATTAGGGCTGGGCAAGTTAACGCGTTAATTCCGCGTTAATTCATTAGACTATTAACGGCGATATTTATTTTATCGCGCATTAACGCATGTTGCTCACATGCTTTCAGTCAGTGTCAGTCAGCAGGCGCGCTGACTGCAGCGTGCTGTCGCGGCAGCACTCTCCCGCTCCCCCTCCCCTCTCGTACATGGCTCAGCGGCGCCAGCCAATCAGCACGCAGGCTCAGCCTGGCCCGCCCACTCAGCTCTCACACAAACTTGACAAACAAACAGCTGAGAGAGACCGCAGCAGCGAAAAAACATGAACAGGGGAAGTAGCACCGTTTGGCTTTATTTTAATACCGTAAATGAAATCAAGCTGTATGTTTTGTAAAAAGCCGGTTCATTTCAGTGGAAACACAACAAATTTATCTAAGCACGTGAAAAAACATGAAAACGTCGAGCCCCAGAAACGGAGAGAGGAGACGAAACTTCTCTCATTGCCCCAACAGACCCACAGACGTCTCTGACTGAGGCGTTTCAGTCCTCCAGGGAACATCCAGGTAGATCAGTGGATGGATGGATGGATGGATGGATGGATGGATGGATGGATGGATGGATGGATGGATGGATGGATGGATGGATGGATGGATGGATGTTACTGGAGCCCACACATAACATGTAATTAAGACCTTGAAAGAACCCAGTGCATATATTAAAAAGTGTTATTTAAGATAAGATAACATTAGCTAATCCTTTTTTTATCCCACGACGGGGAAATTTATAGGATTAAAGCAACAGGCAGGTGCACACAACACAGACAAAATTACATAAGGATTGAAATATATAAGAGGTGGATTAGCGAAAAAACACTGAACATAACATTATTATTATTATTATTTAATTGTTTTAATAAAATAAAAACCACAAAACCCTAAAGGTCAACAGTTTCATGATACATCAAGCTTAGGGACTGGCTAATATACAGCAGGTCAAAAAAGGCCATATTTTGGCTGCAGTGCTTGCTGTTCTCTTATGAAGAAAAGATCAACTAGTGCACTAAATTCAATAGATGGGTTGAAAATATCCAGTATAAAATAAGTGCTACAAATGTTACAACACTTTTGTTCATATGGCAGCAGAACATTAAAATAAAAGTGCTCTTTACACTACTTTTGAATTCATTCTTGGAGTTTGTAAATACAATGCGATTAATCGCGATTAATCGTGATTAATCGCGATTAATCAGGGCGATTAATCGCGATTAAATATTTTAATCGTTGCCCAGCCCTAATATATATATATATATATATATATATATATATATATATATATATATATATATATATATATATATATATATATATATATATATATATATATATATATATATATATATATATATGTGTGTGTGTATTTTTCTCATTTCATGTAACTAAGTTAGACTATTTTTTAAAAAGACAAGAAGCCCAGAGGGGTGAATACGTTTGCAAGGCACAGTATGACTTAACCATTTCATTGCTCATTCCTGTGGAAATATTTTGTGATGAAAGATGAAACTATATTGTCTTGAGTTAAAATTCTAACCGTGGTTTTGGCAGCTTCTCCTCTGGAAACGGCGTCCACACCGAGTCAGGGGTCTTCTGCTCCTTGAACCGGCCCATGAACACTTTCTCTATATCAGTCATGGAGAAGGCACACACTGCTGACCCTGGAATACTGCCGAGGGGATAAAGCTCAGGTGAGAACGGGATATTTGAAGAAATATCAGTCCTGTGGTCGGATTTCTTTGGCTCACCTGTTCATCTGTGTCGTGAACACGCCCACCACGGAGGGGACGCCGTTGATGCTGATGATGTCGGTGATTGACTGAAGCACATCAAAGTAGAAGAAGGACTCCCCCGGCACGGAACAGTTCAGCCTTGCCTTCACGAAAGACGTCCAGTGCTTCTCCAGCACCCTCTGTGACCCGCCCACGTCATTTTTACAGATCCGGGCCACTCGGGAATAAACAACCTGCGGGAGAAGGAGGTTGGAGAGAGGGTTGAGGCGAGCGGAAGAGGAAGGCATCTCCGTGAGTGTCACTAAAAACACTTCAGGTTGCTGAATAATAAATAGCTCCATCCTGTAGCGACTCAGCACAAATCACTTAACGCACACACAACTCATATTTAACTCAGTGCGAGGAGATTGTTTCACCCCGACTGAAACAAACATAAAAAAACGTACTTAAAGCAGCATCGTGCGAAAGTGTGTTTGATTGCACATATTACGGGGGCAGAGTGCATAAATGAGGTACATGAAGCAGTTGGCGTAGACATTTTTAATAATTCACAAGTGCAAACCTCCATCAGAGGCCAGGTGTCACCCCAGCATTAGTAGAGTTAAAATATTTAGTAGCTGGTGGCTGATGGAAGATGCTGGCTTCCTGTGGCCTGGCGAGCCCTGCCCAGGATGAGACTTGGTTGATCTTAAAGCCAGCCTCAAACATGTACCGTCCTAATTCCCGCTACATGACTGTGTGTGCCGGAGTGTGAGAGAGACACAAAGCCCAGAGGAGGTAAATCCCTTCACTGTGTAATGGTTTTACATTAGGAAGGCCTTCCCAGTAAACGCTGGGTGTTGAATTTTCCCCTAGCATGGAGGTGAGTTACAGCTGTCGCTCCATCACCACTAAGGCTTCTTTATAGCAGCATCATTCTCCACTGAGAGACAGAAATCCTGCAGACCGTTTTTTTTTCAGGAACACGTACGGCGTGTTTTTTCGCCAGCGGTCGCACCGTCTTACCTTGCCCAAATTGCTGTGTTCCACGGCAATCTCCCGGTAGAAAAAGTACACGTAATTCCCATACTCGGCTGCGTGCAGGAAATGAGGCTCTGAGGGAGAGAGAGAGAGAGAGAGAGCGGGATGAAGGAAGAGAGTTAAAGTTTATTTCTGCACCGTCACCACCGCTGTGCATGTTGAATATTTCAGAGATTTGTACAAGGCCATAAATGACAGGGGTGACCTAGATTACCTGGGAGAGAACAGGCCATATTCCCGTGAAGCTTGGCAAGCCAGGAGAGCTCTCTATCACTCCAAAAAGCAGCTCTAACAGTCACGTACGTACACGCTAAGGCACCGTGGGCATTTGGTTTCCTGGCAGGTAGATACATGTATTTCCAGAGAAGGATTCAGGATGACTGGTGGTGTTTTTTCCCCCATTAAATGACATCTTTCCGTTGCAAGTGTTTCCTCTTGGAACTCGGCCATATGTTTTTGATCAAGGATTTTAGAGATGATTTTCGTTGTTACTTTAAGGTTCAGTGTTTGTATCTCTTTGGTTAATCATAGCATTTGGAACTTTACAGAACCCGACAAAATGCAATCAACAAGGAGAAAGTTGAATCTGTTAATCTGGGTTTATAGAAGATGCTATAAAAAAAATAAAGTGGTGTGTGATTAAGGTAAAAACCTTGGCATTCAAGAAACATACTTTTTTTTTTTCCATGCCCAGTATTTTATTACAGGTGCGTCTCAGTAAATTATTAAGCATCAAAAATTAAGATACTAGCAAAATGGGCTTCCCTAATCCCCCAGCAGAGCCACGGGCTAATAATGTCAATGCCATGCTGCTTTCTTGCAGTAATTCATGCAAAAGGGGCCCCAGACTACTTATTCTATACACTTTACGGACAAAGCTTTTTGTAGGCTGATGTTTTGTAATAAAGCTCCTTCTTTTTTTGCTTCATGTAATATTTACGTTCTCTGAGAAGCGATGCTTTAGCTTTTCATTAGCTCTAAGTAATAATCATCAATATTAATAGAGTTAAATACTTGTAAAATAGCTCATTGTGTGTAAAGAATCTATATGATGTCAGTTTCACTTTCAGACACTAATGACTTTTTGATGTTATTCTAGTTTATTGACATGCAGCTGCACTCTGGCTTTTAATGGAAAAAAAGGACAGAAGGGGCCATTTACTCACCTTTTAGCCATTTGGAATCATATTTGATTGTTCTCAGAGCTGATCCATCACCCATACTACGATAGATGACAGAATCGCTGGCCTGGAAGTCAGCCACGGTTGCAGAATACAGCTTCCCTTCTAAAAAGACAAAACAAATACAAAAATGCTCACAAAAAAAGAGAGAAATAACACATATCACTGCTCCTCGCAGTTTTTTTTTTTCCTTTTATAAAGCTTAATTGGCTGAGCTGTTATCACCGCAGGCAGTTTTACTGTGGCAAAGACACAGAGGTGATAATGAGAACATAAGTAGAAACACATTATTCGTTCTTCTGCAAGACTAAATACGTGCGCGGGCGGGTGTGTGTTAGACCCATACCAGCGAACAGGGCCACGTTGGTTTGCTTGGAGTCGAACGGGCACCGGGCCAAACCATTGATCTCTTCCCCGTCAAACTCGAGGTTATCCAGCTAAAGGATGCACAAAAATCACCCACACATCAGATGAGACGCAGCGGAAACATACGCACATCCAAGCGGCTGCATAAATCAGCCAAACGAGTGCCACCGAATGTTATTGACATGAAAAACAGAAACCGTCCTGGTGCACTGACCCTGTAGTATCTGCACATGGGGTTGAAGCCGTTGGTGCCACAGATGAACACCAGGTCATCGTTTCTGGGAACGAGCACTTTAATAAAGTTGTGGCACTCATCCTGGAAATAAACACACAATGGATGATAAACGTCTGCCAATTACTTTGCTCGGGGGGGGGATCTCTTATTTTTCTTTACTTACTCTATGTTTTCCCTTCACAGCACACATCTCTCTGTCACCTTGGCCCGATCTCCACGTTAACTTCTGTAAAAACCCACACGGTGCATTAGACACGTGCATGTCAAACAAAATACACAGACCAGCACTCAAATACAGCCCCCACTCCCCGTTTCCCCCACTCCCTCATTTTACAACCTGTGCAGTTTGTGATGAATGGCTCGGCATTTTCTGCCGAGCCCTTTCAGAGTTTGTGGATTGTAAACGCAGCTTGTGGCGAGGCTCTTACCCGGTAAGAAATGATCTCATTCCTGTAGGATTCTCGGAGACTGACGAGGTACACCTGATCTCTGCAAACACACCACAACAAGACATGCACACTTCAGTGAGAACAGTAAGCAATACCCTTTGAGAGGTTTCGACCGAATGGTTCTTTGAATCTAGAATCTCTGAAAGCAGTAGATGTGATGTTTAATGTATCAGAGCGGAGATGTTACATTTGTATACTCATTGCCGTCATTGTATGGATATTTTTTGCATTGTCATTACTATTCAACAATAGTTGCACAATTAACTACTTCTGGGAGTTATATTCTCAATGACACGCTCTCATTGTGTTCTTGAACTTTGTTAGGATCTGGTTCAATTCGCCCCATTCACCAGAATATCACCATTTCCTCTCTTATCACTTGTATGTTATACAGGTATGGCATGACAAAGTATGACCCCACATCTCCTACTGGTAGACATTAATTAATGAAGACATGCAGCCATATTTTCTGACAGCAAGCAGTGAGTAGAATTATATATATATATTTTTTTATTTTATTTTAAAACGGCAGGTGTTAAACTTTTTTTTCACTTTTCATTCCTGACGTTTTCCAATCTGTTAAACAACAACGTGACAGACACAAAACTCTATCCCAAAGCAGAACCCCCCCCCCCAAAAAAAAAAACCCCAAATACACATAAAATAAGGGTTTACTCAATATTGTTGGAGATATAATCTTAGGAGGCAGGGCATGGCGGTTGGCCAGTCAAGTTTTTTTTGTTTAAGTGTGACAAAACTGAATTACAATGTTAGCAAACTACATATGCAACCTTCACGCTGTTGCTTTTAAACAATATAGACAGAAAATGTCACTTTGTGATTTAGAAGAAGACACGGACTGTTTGCTGCGCTGGAGAGACTCTACATTTTATACAGCCTTTACTGTACGGGCATGCCTCCATGTATATATTGGCAGATGTTTTGCTCATACTGTCGGGATGACAGTGGTGTAGAAGCTAGGTGTTTGTCCTGTAAGTGGTGGGTTGCCGGTTCGAATGGTGTTCTTAGAGCATCCTGCCTATGGCTAAATTAAGTTGAATTTTATTTCCAATCATACAACCAGACGTAGCTGTGCATTAAATGAGAGATGGTAAACTAATTCTGCACAATTGCATAATCCCTAATTGCTTATATCCTGATTATTAGGAACCTTTTTTACTTTTAATAACTACTTTGTCCAGCTTCGTTTCACATTACCTTTGTGTTCTGTTTATAATTGCCTATACCTTTGCCAATATAGCAGAATTTCTTGGAATCATTTGCTGCTAGCGCATGCCTACAACATATTTTTAATCTATACCTGCTGAGCTGGATATATCCCCGTGATTCAATGACAACAACACAAAGTTTAAAAGAAAAAATAGGGTTTGAAATAACACATCATCAACATAAAAGGGAACTATTTACAGGGAGAGTTCATCGAATGCCCTGATCGTGCTCTCAGAATGGATAAGTTAGATCAGATAAGAACAGACAAAGATATCAGTCCTGCTGGTGCCACATTTAAGATGGATTTGTTTAAATTTTTGACTACCAGTACAACCTGAGGCAACAGGGGGTAGATGAAAGATGAATTACGTTTTAAAAAGGTTAATAAAAATCATTCCAGCACAGGAAACAGATCTATTCCACAATGTTTTGCATAGACAGAGAAAATGCATTCCATTGAGTCAATGGGTGTATACAGAATATTGAAAAGGCTCTGGATAAAGTAAGACAGGCAACATGTAGCACTTTTGTTATTTCCAACAAGTTATTTTCAAATGGAACAATTTTGACATCTGATCAGCCCTCGGACACCAAATTTCTGCTTAATTTCTACTGCAAATGTAAACTGGTAGAAACAGGATCCACCTGACAACAAAGATCCATATGGTGGCGGCTGCAGGGACTTCAGAGGAGAGACTTTTTTTTATTGTTGATGTCGAAGTAATTTCCTGCTACAATCATATTGGTAGGAGCCACATTAATTCCACTGCCCATAAATACAAAAAAAGACATGTAAGGATGCCAAGAAATCCCTGAAAGCCCGTCAGGCCACTGTGATGGACGCCGTCCCTGAATCAATACCAGCCATATACATCAGATGCAGGGCTGGAAGCCACAGATCCAATAACACTAAGAGCTTTTTCACCCGTATGCTTGTGTTTACTTGCCAAGCAGTGACTGAGTATATTGATGTGGGGGATGTGTGAAAGGGAAAGACGGGCAGATAGGGGTAGCAAACGCGTGTGCGTTAAATATACCTGCCAGCGATAAATAACGTGTCCTGTATCTTGGTCATCAGCTGAAAGTCGAGGCGATGCTGCGAGTCGTTGACAGAGGGCCTGCCTCTGAACACTGGGTACCTCCGAGTAACTGCGGGGAAATCACACACATGCACAAACAATCAGAAACAGACGAAGCTCGCTTATCTGTTGTCTTAGTTTACGTGAGTGCTCTGGTTAAAACGTAGTTAACACGTGGAGTTGCAACAAAGAGGTAACAAGTAGGTATTATACTGCATGGTTGTCAACAATCAAATCTGTATTTTGTTAACTTTCTACGTTAGGTTAAGATTACTGATGTCAGCGTTTTGCTCTGTTGTTCCAGTGCGTAACGGAAATGGAAAGGAAATACTCCTAACGCTCCAACTGACCCTACAGCTGAGCAATTTTATGAATATGGCACCATGGTGCGTGAACTGCTGACAAAACGAAAAAAGGATGAGAGTCAGTGGGTTTGGTCTTTAATTTTATGTAGTAAATTAAATATGTACAAAGGGGATTTCGTTAAGCGAGAGATGGGCTGCAAATGCCTGCGATATGAGTAACAGCGTGCGTCTACTCACAGTGCGCGTCGACGACGTCGAGGGGCACGATGTCCTCCGGGAAGCTGACTGCGAGTAGAGTGCGTGAGGCTGCCAGCAATAGCAGAACCTTGCTGAGCAGAACCGCAGCTCCCTGGCCCATGGCTGCTCACAGACGACACTTCCTGTTTCACACTGCTGGAGATGTTACCTGGAGACATGCACAAAAATTGCAAGCTTGTTGTTCCTCCGCGTATGATGGATTTCATGCTACAGATCCACGGGGGCTGTCAACTCTAATCCTATGAGACACGTGTCAAACACTGCGTTGTAAAAGCAGGCAAAAGCGACAAAAAGTGTGCCAGTGACGTATTGATGCACGCCTAACATTGCCTGTGATTTATTGATGACTGGAGCGTCAGCGACGAGGCTTGGCCACTCTCCCCCCCCGCCCCTAACCTCTCACTGCATCTGCTGCCTAAAGGAAGGTCAGCCAACTGACTGGTGGGGCTTCTCGGTGTGTGTTGGATACAGCGGAAGTCCACCCTGCGCGGATCGTGTTGGGCCTGCTGTCGCCGTACATCTGTGCTCTGATTGGTTTTACTTGGCCAGGCCCAGCACTGCTCAGCACATTGCAGCTTCATCACCACTGATACTGCAGCCTCTGCTCTGACCTTAGCAGAGTTTGATCAGCGCTCTGCTGGCAGGTATCACTCCAGCTATTTTTGTGGAGCTGGACTGTTCTTTTTTTTTTATTGCAGCACAGTGATTCTTTCGCTCATTACTGCATTACATTTTTTTTTTGACACAGTTTTATTAGATACTGGTTGGCACAGTGCCTGATTGCAGAAATAATACACCAATGGCTGCATTGGCAATAATTTATTGTGGGCGTGGCAGGGGTGTTTGGTGTGTGAAAAAGTATTTTAGGGATAGACCGCGTCTGTGCATGTTAATGACTGGTGTACATTCAAATATTTATAAGGCGAACAAATTATTCATGGGGGTAAAGCCTGAACGGATATAAACAATTTACTGGGAGACGTCACACAGGCAGGGGGATGGATTAGCTGGGAGCACACTGAGATGCCCAGACACATATACGAGGCTGTACATACATAATCACACTTTTAAATGCTATAATGCAAAAGGCTGGGTTGGTGCACGAACGCATGGAAACACACACACACACACACACACACAAAATGTATCGACTCATTTTTCAATTAGCCCCAAAGCACACCTGCTCCACTGCCGTCTGCGAGCCCGGCCCGCCAAGCCATTAGCGCTTTGATTGATCCACGCAGGAAACATGGCTGATCAGCAGCCAGAAAAGACAAATCTATAGCCCTTACCCAAATCACTGTAGCAATTTTAGGACAATGTATACCAAAATCTTATTGGTTCATCTTGTAATATGAATTGCATACAGTATTTGGTGCCTGCACCGCTGGAATATTTCTTTAAGATGATAAATAACCTACGACACATGGTTATCAAGAAATCAATTAGGCTGTACGATATTGTTCTATCAAAGTAAGAGCCTTGTGTGAGCATGCAGAGCACATGAAGACAGCCTTTATGCTAATGTGTTGATATAAAACATGCTGATTTTTCACCCTAATCCTTGTGTTGATCTAAACAGTAACTGCTCGATGATCAAAGGGAAGGGTTGTTAGCTGGAATCAGAGTAAAGCCCATGTGTTTTAGTCATGAGCGGGGTGTAATCATGGCTATTCAGCGCTCTGTGGGATATTAAGGCCTTTGAAAGAGCAGTGTCATTAACTCTGAGTAATGCAATGCCTATATGAGATGATGCTTAAGCTTCATCAGTCCACATAATAGTTAAATTAAGGGTTTGATGTCTCGACAGAAATGAGAAGATTCAGAGGACCAAAGGGTTGTTTTCAGGAACGATCCACAGATCTATACAGATCACCTATTACGAGCTCTGTGTAGATCTAGTCATAAAAGCAAATGTGCTTTCTAAAACTGGATTTGGATCTTAATCTAAAGCAGAAGTGATATGGTGTCTCTGCAAAAAGATCTGCTGGCGTTCCTTAAAAGCATCGCATTTATTTTTATTTTTCTTACTACCTGGTTTGGATGCTCATGCGCTGAGAGTTGTGCTATTTTAAAATCCCATGCAATAAACTGCTGAGTTCTGAAGAGAAGCTTGGGACAGGAATAGATACCAAATGCTCAACAGTGGAAAAAAAAACGGGAGCTATGAAAAGTAAATAAACCGAGCTCTGCAGTTCTACTTTATGGTGCTTTCATGAAAGCTGCAGGCTGCACATTTATCCCAAACTTGGTGGTGTTTGCAGGTAGATCAGCCCGTACCTGTCAAAAATTTACAATCCTTCTCTCTGTCGCCTCTTCAAAAACACTCCCACTCACACCAGTTATTCACTAAACAATCCGAGAGAAAAACACTCCAGGCTGACATTCAAATATAATCTTCCTTGCCTGGCTCTGGCCACTGAGCTCTGCAGGAGCTTTTCCATAGAAACTTTAGAGTAAGGACAACGATTTAAAAATGACTTCCCCTTCTCTTATGAGGCCAGTTTGTGTTCAGTTGCCTTCGCGCTCTCTGGTTGCTGCCCTCCAGCGCGTGCGCGTAGGTGTGCACGTGTGTGCATGCACACACCAGGCCTCAACAAGTCCTGAGACGCTCGGCTTGTCACGCAACTCAGTGCCATTCAGCGCTGCCTCGCTCTGCCTCTGTTATTACAGGCTTTTCAGTGTCCTACAACCACGCACTTTCACTGCCGATGCCGCTGGCTCCGGTCCATGGTGTTAAACACGGGGAGGGGGGCAGCGAGGGGAGGGGGGGGGGGGGGGGGATCTGCTGGATTTCTGTTTCTGCTGACAGTGGGTGTCTTGGGTCTCTCGCCCAGTTATGGTGGTTACCGCTCCAGCTTTAATGTTCCCAGCTTAAAGAGACAGATTAACACTTATCCTCCTCTTAGCTGTGTTTTCACTGGCACATGTAACCTCGCCTCCATTGTGGCACTGGATGGATGTTGTTGTTGTTTTTTTTGTTTTTTTTTTGCAGGGAGGTCCTTCTGGGAGGAATTGGGAATAATAATAAAAAGGGACGGCAAGCAACAGCAGTGTGTGAATGTGTTGGGTGGATGTAAGCTCAGCAGAACAATGGCCGCTCCCGCTGCTGCTCAGGGCTCCCCGACTTGTTATCTCGCACGAGACGAGCTGTGAACTTAACAACGCGGGAAATCAGATAACCCAGGAGTTGAGTTTCAGGCATTTCTTTCCCCGCACTCGGTGCATGTTTTAAAAAAAAAAAAAACACATGCAAGCGTGTGTGACTTTGGGCCTAAAGCTGTGTACATCCTCCAACGCGGCTTTTGCTGCTAACTCCTTTGGCTCTGCGAAATTAATCCAGATGCAGCCTGGTTGGAGGGGTGAGTCAGCCAGATGATTAGAGCAGCTACCAAACAGGTATAGAAATTATATCTACCCCCTTCACACATCAGTAATAAGGAGCACCCTTAACTGCCAGCTATTTACGCCAGAATCACTTCTGACGGGCTTGGTCGGACTTGTTGCTTCAGGGATTTGGCATAAAGGAACGTTTTTTGCCTCCCTGCGTGCATGCTTCCCAACTTTTCCTCCGTAGCTTGACGAGCAGAGGGGGGGAAACAGGAGAAAGGCTGTCCTCAGCAGCAGTTCTAAACAAAAGCCTTAAGTTGCAGGTGTGACCAACAAACAATGGGAGGCTCTGGGCAACAGAACACAATAGAGCCCCACCCCCTGGCCAGTGGATTCATGTTTATTGGGTGTTTAGGAGACTTCTGATTACTAAACAAACAAACTGCAGCCATGTGTTTTACACACGGCCAAAGTTTCGTCCCTTTGTCTGCTTAGACCAAACAACCAGTGATCAGCATTTTAGGGAAACCATACAGGGTTAAAAGTGATCACTGTATGGTTTAATGGCGGCTGTTCCGGGGTTACGACAGGCTTTAGAGGAGGTTAACGGTGGTCGTTCTGGTCACCGAGCTCTGACCCTGTGTCCAGCCAGGCGAAGGCGGACATGCAGCCAGCTGTGCTGTCAGGAAAAAAAGGGGGGAAAATTTTAAGGCTTGTTCTGATGTTTGAGCTGGCCAAAGTGTGGTGTTCCTCCCCTACATGTAGTTTGTAATTACAGTATGAGCTAAGCTCTGTGATCTCAGTGGCAGGGGTTCAGATCCTTCAGACTTTCAGGGATTTAGATTTATTTCTAAAAGAGAACGCGGGTTGGCAATTATAGAGCCAGCATTTAGATCATGGATCAACAAACATTATGCTCAAATATATATATATATTTAAAACTAGTTAATTCAGAAGTAGCTGTAAACACTCACTTGTTCAATAAATAAATAAATAAATTTAAAATTAAAGACCATAAGCACCCCCTGTTGCTTTTTGTTAATCAAATGTGCCCACTTTCCATAAGACATCAGATTTTGGAACTATTCAGGAACACTCCTTTCTGAAATCACAATCCACATTTTTCGTCTCTCACTCTTAATTTTCACACTTTAAATGTGGATCTTTCATCCCTATCTTGGCTACAAACTCCATGCTCCAACCCTTGCTCTAATGCATGCATTGTGAAGACCGGAGCATAAAGGCATTCGAGTTTTGTCCGTGGTAAATCCTTTCATACCCCTTTGGTCCACATGTAGGACTCGTACAAAAGAACAACAAAGACGCGGGGGACAGCGGTGGAGTGACAGCGGTGATGGGGCTGCGTTTTTTAACTGCCTCCATTGCGCTTTATTCATGCCCAGAGCTGGGCTTCCGTGCCCCCTCCGCCTGCAAAGAAGGCTATGAGCGCTTCAGCTGTTTACTATTCGACGAGAAGATGGCTTTAAAAAAAAAATCTGGGATGCTTTAAAAATAGCAGAGGCATCAGAGAAGGAACCACCTTCCTGGTAACTGTCCGCCCATCTCCTCTTATTGTTTAACAGCCCACTCTTTACCAGCCCTTCCAATCATGTGTACCGCCACCAGAAGTTGATTTAGGACATTAAGATAAAAGGGAAAAACTTCATTTTTACCATTCGTCGTTGTACTTGACAATTTAACGCCAGTTTGATTGATTCTAATAATAGCAAATATGAACGTTTGCAAAAAAGAAACGTTGGGATGTGAATTTTACGCACACGTTTAAAGGGCTGTAGCCCAATGGCGTTAGTTGTACAGCCAGTCATCAACAAGAAATACTTTTTATTTCATGTATGCTGGGTATTGATTAGCTATTAGGGTACAAAGTAGGCAGTAAAACGTCCTGTGTAAGAAATTTAAGGGGCGCTTTGATTAGAATAAACAGCTGATTTGTTTAAACACAGTGAGTTGGACACTAAAAAAATAAATAAATCAAAAATCACTGACACCTACCTTGAGCATCCAAATTCACGCACGAATAAGACACTCCGACTGAACGATATAGTCCTTTGATAATCCATATGTGAGGAAAAGCCCAGCCTGTTATATTCCTGTTGTTTTAAGCTCCACTTTTCTCTTTCATCCAGATGCGCTCTGTGATTTTTCAGCTCCGCTTCCCGCACGCAGGAGCATTCTGACTCGGGCTCGGTCTCCGTTCCCGGGCCCCCTTGCGCTCTGATGAGTGATCTTCAAAGCTCTGCCACGACCACACAGCCCCCACTACACCACCATCCCCTCCCTCTCTCTCTCTCATACACCAACACACCAGCCCCTTTCCACTACGATTAACTTTGGAAACCGGCGAGGAAGGGCATAAACAGGAACGATGCTCTCCTTACTATCCAGCTTTCTAATTGATTATGGAAAGAGAGCAGCACGCAGGAGTAGCTCACATCTACCAACATTTATCACAGACCAATCGCCTTGTCTGTTTATATTAAGCATTTAACTTCCAGGTTTACGCTAAGTAGTTTCACCTAATTGTATTATTTATATTAAGAGTTAGAAGCAAAAATCTGGGTAAGCAGTTCAAAACGTGCTCCATTCACTGTTTTACGCGCAGTGGAAAGGCGCTTCGGAGCTGGAAAGATTTATTTTGTCACATCTACTAGAAACAAGGAGCAGTCTCGGACTCGAAAATAATAATATTAATAAAAAACAATCCAGACTCCCACTGTCTCTCTCCTGCAACCATCAGTTTTTACAGATCAGCGCCCTGGCCAGGAGGAATATATTTGTTTTCCTTGCAAAGACTTCTCTCTAGTTCCCCCCTCCCCTCTTCGACTTTCACCGTACAGTGTGGCGCAACAAAAGTACATCCACGTATCATCTGCAAGCGACTCACCTCATCTGAAAGGGCTATTTTGTATCCTTTAACGCGCTGCTGTGGTAATCCAGAAAACAGGGAATTCTCTTGCGCGTCGTAGTGAATCAACTTCTCCTGGCTGGGAGAAAAACAAACTAATGCACGGCAAATGGTGTAATTCGACCCGAGCGAAGTCAATCCATCCAATGCGAGGACCGCAGCCTACCAATAAGCAGCGCTCTTGCTCCAGTCCCTCCCCCCAGTCATCCATCTCTCCTCGGTTGGCTTGGGCTTCTCTCTCTCCCTCTCTCTGTCTCTGCCTTGCTCTGGCTTCCTTCTCTTTCTTTCCTAAAGCCAGGGAAGAAAGAAAAATTGACCCCAGACCCCCCTTGTCAGTGCTGTGTGTGACCCCATATTGCCCCCCCCCTCTTTCCCCAATGTTAAACCCCATCCCCCAACTCAGAGCCAGAAAGAAGGGTTCTCTGTTAAAATTATTTTTAACCGGGAACCCTAACCCTTAAATAATTTCAACTGACTTTTGTCAAGTCAGTTAAACAGTTTAAGGTATGTTTGTATTAAAAGGGGGAGATTTGGCCCAGCTGTCCTTCTTTTCCTCGATAACTTTATATGTTTTCTTTAATGAACATATTGATTTTAATTAATGAATTAATTGAAATGAAATGAACATATATGGTGAAGTTTTTACAGAAATCACCAACGTATAAATGCTTTCCGTTTTACTTTTTTCTGTATTCTTTTTTAAGTGTAACGATAATGCTACACACAAATGTTATCTAAAATGGTAAAAGGTGTTAAAAATAAGAAATTTCTAGTTGAGAATTAAAGATTTAGTTCTGGATTTTTGAAAGGAAGTTCTGTTATGACGTTATAAGCAGGCAATACCTCACCTCTCCTGACCAGTGTGGATTCTGATGCAAATCGGAAGGTGTTCATACTGATCCTGACGTTTACATACACATGAATAACTCATCCGGTTGTGTAAAGCTGACTGCAAAAATTGGGACAGTTCATGATTTCTCAAATGAGGTTTTGTTAAAAGGGTACAAGTAGTTAATATCTTACCTGGACTAAATAGCTGTTTTGGTGTCTTCATTGAGAATAAATTGAGATTAGCTGCACTTGAAACTGAAGCCAACAGGCCAAGACCTAGGGGGACTTCTACCAGGGTTGCCAGCTGTCTCGTATTAGCCGGGATGTCTGGTATTTTGAGCGAAATTTAAGTGTACTGTAATGGACACTCTTTGTCCCATATTTTGACTTGCTTGCATTTGATATTTCCAATCACTAGTTGGCACTCCTTGCCTTACTTAGCTAGAGGAAGTAACCTTGAAGTAGAAGTAGTTACATTTCCAATGGACTAGGTTTGATCAACAACTCCCCCCTGCCTGCTGTAGCTGTCCCATATATGAACCCTTTGTGACTTATACATGTGACTTATACAAGAACTTTACATTGTTTTTGTAATTCGGGCTCGGGCCACTCTCATATGTACGACAGACTATGGGCCATTGTAGATCAAAGAAAGTGTAAGTGGTACATCAGGCTCTTTTCCTGTATCAGCACCTTCTCCAGCTCAAGGCATTCATGGCGAGTCTGCAGCCAGCAGCAGTCATTCTGATACAGGAAACAAGCCCAGAGGTACCACTTACACCTAAATATCCAGATGCGCATCTCCTAAATTTACCGCTTCAATCCTAGAGGACTTTTGCCAGTTTTTGTCTCAAATATCCGACTTTTTAATCTCAGTAAATGTCTGACTTTTTTCAATGCAAATTCCTGAATTTTAGAAATCAGATAAAATCTTTCTTTTAATATGTGAAATGAATATAGAATGTGATATCTAATACTCTGTCGTACATGGTCCTAAATCAGATACATAGCTGATGTTTTTCAAAGCGACCTGTCTGAATGGTCATGTTACATTTCAGCTGACTTTACCATGACTCTGTCACAGCAAGACAACGTTTCCAGTGAAAGTAGCTGTCTGCTATAAAAGAGAAATTATATATATATATATATATATATATATATATATATATATATATATATATATATATATATATATATATATATATATATATATATATATATATATATATATATATATATATATATATATATATACACATGCTTAAATCAGAGGCAACCGGACTTTCGCTTGGTCACTTTCGCTCAATAGAGCGAAAGTCCAGTTGCCTCTGATTTAGCCTGTTTGAAATGGACGCTGTGTTTTTGATTTGTATACTGCCTTGCTTTCCTGTTAGGTGGATAATCTGAGGTTCTCCCACCAAAGACAACTAATCTGGATTTATACTAAATCAAGATACTGAGTTATTTACTGCAGTAAGTTATTAACTGGTTATAACCCTTTAACAAGAACCTAATAAAAAAAAAAAAACCTGAAGTACCTCTTTTATTAACCTTTTCTGTACCCTGCTTTAGAGGCCTTTTTTCCCCCGTGTGTACGTAAACATCGGCGTATCAGTGTGAGTATCTTGTTGTTTGCATGTGAATCTGAAGTGGTCGCCAAAAGTGGCGGGTCGTTCCGGTCAGGTCTACGAGTCCCGACAAAGGAAGCCCATTTGCACCGTGTTAGAGAAGCAGGTTAGCAGATGTGTGAGAATCCACCCCGCATGAACTTCCTTGCCCACCGGCACACACGCTCCTGACAACCCCCATTATTCGCTCCAATACTCGGATCTGCATCTCAATACGTGCTGATCCTGGTTTGGCATGTTTTTGCTCCTAGCTTTCTCCACCCTCTTCCTCTTTTTTGAGGCTTCACACTATTCTGTCCGTTCTTTTGCAGACTCTTTCTTCTTCTAAGGTGCCACATGCTGTTGTTCTCAAATATTGTCTGATCTCAATGAGGTTATCTTGGCTGATGTGCTTTCCTTTGTTGTTTATGTGACTTTCAATCAACGTGCTCTTGTCTTTCCCTGCACCATCTAATCATTCTGGTGTCGCTGTCAGTCCCGGTTATTTCTGTGTGCCGTCCCGGTTTCCCATGGGGACTGAATCAGCATGAGATTCTACGTAAGAGAGGATATATCACATAGATAAATCAATGTGTCGAGCAGAGGGAGGCCTTATCTGTCAAAGTAGATGAATAAATATATGGATCTGTGGGCGTGCAATGATTTGCTTATCGATTGCTCTTTATATTGCAGGAAATTGATGATTTAATTAGTAGCCTAATAAAAAAATGTGACAGAATTTCAGTTGCTAAGTATCCATTTCTGTTTTACTCTAAAGGTCTTTGGGTTTCATTTTCAGCAACAAAATATTTCACACAAACACACACACGCACAAACATTTTGCTGTTAGTACCTTGTAAAAGGTTTCATACCTCTTGTTACATTTTTACCACATGGCAATCCTGAATTTTATGTGACCCACAGGATTTGGTGCATATTTTGAAATAAATGAAAAATGAATAGAAGTGATATTGTTGGTATGCATCTGTATTCATCCCCAGGAGAGCATTCATTTGTGATGGCATTTTTTTTTCTCGATCCACTGTATATATGTGGACGTACTGTATACCTCGTGCACCTTTTCTTCCTTTTGGCATCTTCTTTTGATTATTGAGCCGATGTGACAAGTGAATTTCTCCACTGTGAGATCATTAAAGTCTATCTTATCTCATCTTATCTTATCTTATCTTATCTTATCTTATTTTATCTTATCTTATCTTATCTTGTCTTGTCTTGTCTTATCTTAACTCTGGAGGAGCTGCAGAGATGCACAGTTCACTGTGCCACTTTGGTTGTGTTTTCCATATGTCTGGCCTTTGTGGAAGAGTGGGAAGACGAAATCCACTGTTCACATGAAGTCTCATTGGCAGTTTGAGTCATGCTATGGTAACAACCAACATGTGGAAGACAGGCCTCTCGTAAAACAAAAAACAAAAGACAAAAACAACACAAACAAAGCTGAACTTTTAGTAGAAAACTAACCCACACATTATGGTGGACCATGGTGGTGGCAACATGATGCTGTGGGGATGTGCTTCTACAGAGAACAGGAAAGCTGGAGAGAGTTGATGAAAGATGGATGAAGCTATCTGTGTGTTCTATTTACCTCTGAACTCGAAACTGGGAAGACGGAGATTACGTCACTACTGAGTTATTGCATGCCAGTTTCCTGCTTGTCTGACATGGACGCTTGCACCAAAGCCATTGTTAAATTTACAAATACAGCCAACCTGAGTCTCAGAATGCATTTTAAAGTAAACATTTTTAGAAAAATCTTTGTCTTTTTTTAAGCCACATTGAACTGTCCAACTGAACATGAAATGTTCAATAACAATAGGTGCCGATTCTTCATTGCCCATTGAGACATTACTGTTAAAACAACAACAATGAGAAGAACACTGTTCTGTGTGGTATTATGTGCATATAAACAGTGCTGAAACATCCCATCCTATGTACCCTGAGAAGTAGCATGTGTACAACTGACTAAATATTAGAAAAAAAATAATGAAGAACTGCTAAAAACAATCAAAGTATTAAGTTTTACTCCAAGTTGCTGCCATCTTGAATGCAGACGTCGAGTATGGTCCTGTTGCTGTGAGTTCAAGACTTCTAAATCTGACTTTAGGAGGCGTTCCAGTTGAAATAAGAAATTCTGACTTCTGACAAATGGAACGCAACATAAATACAGGAAGAAAACCTTTTTTGTGGCTGCAAAAGACTTGAGACTGTGATGGATGCTGAACTTCTTGGAACATGACTTCAAACATAAATGGTATTCACATGTTAGAATGGACCTGTCAAAGTTCAACCCTGAATCCATCTGAGAATCTGTGGCAATCCTTAAAAACTGATCAGACACAACTCTCCATCCAATCTGACTGAACTTGAGATACGACAAAATGTCAGCGTGTAGATGTGAAAACTAAACTGGTCGAGACATCCTCCAAAAGATTTGTCGAAGTATTGACTATGTGTCCTTTAACCTTTCAGTTCTGCAAAGCTTTGTGTCGTTCTATTTCATAAAATCCCAATTAAATACACCAATGTCTGTGATTTTAGTCCAATAAAATGTGGCTACTTTTTTAAGCCACTATAGTTAGGTATTAGGTAACAATAAAACTCATGCTACTTTGACTTGGAATCTCATCACGGCTTTAAAAAAAAAAGTCAAAACAATAATTTCCAAAGTAGAAGGAGACCTGATGATTAAATGGAGACACAATAACAAACATGGCAGCAATAAAAGTGAAACAGATGGGTAAATCACAAAGGTCTTTAAGCCTGGGAGGCTTACACACATAGTCAGAGTGGACAGATGAATGTGTTGATATTAGGAGATGGGGAGATGGATGGTGGGAAAGTAGAGTTATGTGCGTGGAGGTTGGAGGGGTGGACAGAAGACAGAAGGCCTGTGCTACTCCCTCTGTTCTGATAAGCTCCCTCTGGGACCCCGCAGTGTGTAGGTCAACCCCAGGGGGTGTGAGTGGGTTGGCCCAAGGGTGCAGAGCAGAATGTGTGGGCTTGGCCTTAAGATGGGTGTACAAGAGAGGTGTGCTACCCTCTAGTCTGTTATTTACTGCCTTCAATGCTCATCCAGATGGCTGTGAGTCAAGGTTCGGGGCTGCAAGCCTTAGGTAGGGGCTGAGGCACAGTGGACAACGATGTTCAGCCTCGACCACCTTTCATCAGCTAACCAAACAACATAAAAATACAATATTAAAACATATATATTAAAGGGACTGATTTGAAAAGCTGTATCATTTACTCTTAAAAAAAACAAAGGCACAAAAACGGCACCATCAATGGTGTTGCACTAGCTAGAGTAAAAGCTCCTACTTCTTGGCTTGGCGTTAAGTGTTCTGTCAGATGGCTGCCTCTGACTGTGGAGGCAGTCTGGACTGAGCCTACACGCTGACCTCTGATTGATTAAGAGGCCATTTCTGGCACTCGCATGGCCTGGGGCACCATTTGTCACCTGACTGTGCAGTCCTGTAGAGATGCTTCGCATCCTCCAGTCTACATGCAGACTTTTTCCACTAAATCCCCAACTCACCCTGATCCATCGGGGCCACCCGTGACAAAATCTGTCCAGTCTCTCTGGTGTTTTGGATTAGAGCAAGCACCAAATGCTACGCTATACCACAGAGAAATGTGCAAACATTGGAACACTTTCTCTGCAAAGGATACACCACGGTAGCTGTCTCCGTAGGCTGAAAATCAAATGAAGGCTAATTAGGAAAGAGTAAAAGCTGTATTTATTTTTTTTGAAGAGTGGCAACAAATTATTGAGTACTTCAGCAGATTTGAGCATACACAGACTGCTGAGGTTATTGGAGTCCTGTAAGGGTGAGCTTTGGCAAATCAGTCATTTGGCATTACCATACACTCACCAAACATTTGAATTTGACTTTGTAAAGTGCCTTGAGATGACATGTGTGGTGAATAAGTGCTGTATAAATAAAATTGAATTGAACTGAATTGAAAATCACTGTGTGAGTAGGAACCTTTTTTTGAAGAGTGATGATTTGGGTTATTAAGAATGTAAACACGTATCATAAGTATCAAAACATCGCTTGGAGCACTATCTGCCATCAGCAGATCAGGATGTGCATTATTGTTTTGGTTATTAATTCTGTTTTTTAACAAAAAAATATACAATCTTTAAAAAAAAATTAAATAAAAAGTTCACCAGAACATCCCTTCAATCATCAATTTAGTCAGTTTAATTGGTGTTTTTTTTTTTTTATTTTATTTAAAAAAAGTTACCTTTTCAAATCGACAATGTGTTTCAAATGCTGGAAAATCATTTGGAGCAAAGACCACTGTAAATTTGTTGTTCGCCTTAGAATACAAGCTATCCAATTGGACCTTTTCCAAACCTGCTTTGTTTCATCAAAAATCTCCATTTGATCCACAAAATTCAGTTTCATGGCTGTCAACCATAGAGTCCCGTCACCATTTCCAATATAAATAAGAAATAGGCTGAACAAAATTACATATATCTATAGATTTGATAAGAAACTGTTCTTGGTAAAAAAAAAAAAAAAAAATAAAAAAAAATAAAAAAAAAGTCGGACCTATATGAGTTTTGGATGTATTTTACAGTTTGAAGCTATTTCATTAGAGCCATTTGGGACCCAACTAAGATTTACATGGAGTGGCAAGCTGAATTTGTGCTATTTAGACAAAACCAGGAGGACCCCATATGAGAAGCCCATTGGAAGCTCAGCAACCATCCTATCTGTATGGTCCCCATGTCTACATATTGGCTGGATGCTCAAATGCATTATTAGTTTTTTCTCCTAAAAATGTTTAAAGTCTAACAATACAATCACATAGTTTTATATATACTATGTACATTTAAAATAAAATTTTAACGGCTGTATAGCCTGACCTCTGGTTCAGATCATCTTGTCTCTTTGGTTAGGACAGGAAGGGTTATGAGTTTTTTTTTACATTCTAATGATACATGGGAACAAGAACATTACATGTGAAGATTTGTCTGTTTTTACATATTAAAGGTTTCAGCAGCCTAGACCTATATATAGCATTGCCTCTATGTGATGAAACTGAATAATGCAAAGGTCATATAACTGTCAGAGGCCTTATTTTATGTTTCACCAAGATATAATACGTTTTCACCTTAAATGTGGTTTGAAATATAAACATTCATAATGGTACTTTTGTTTTGCACTTTTCGATGTTTTTTTCTTCTGTTGTAGTTTGCAATTTGTGCAGCAAGATGTCACTACATTCAATACACTGGTCCTTTAATAAAAATATGAGAGGAATATCATATTTTATATATATATATATATATATATATATATATATATATATATATATATATATATATATATATATATATATATATATATCGTTGCCCTCCTTGCAATCTGTAAAGGTTAATGCCTTCTCAAAGCTTTAATTCCTTATGGACAATTTTGTCCAGAAATTTTCTTTTATACAAATGAAATATGTTGAACAGCTCTTATTGTAGTTTAAAATTGAATGTATTAATGTTAATGTAAAAAGTGAACAGAAATGGAAAGATTTAACCAGACCTTTGGGCGTGGGTTCATTACATTTTCAGAATTGAAATGTCTCGTTTCTTGAGGTTGTGTTATAGGTTGAAAAGTCTATCAAATAAGCTATATGAGCTGCTGTTATGGAAAACTGCTTTGTGAAAAAAATATTGTTGCCAGAAGTCAGGGGTAAGTATTCAGGTTCATGCTGTGTGCTTCCTGTGGCGTCGACAGAAGGTGGGATTGAAATGTATATCTGTAATTTACCAAATGACCTGCGCTCTCCTTTCCCACGTCGCTCCTTCAGCTCTGAGATTAGATTGAAGGAGAGACAATAGCAAATCTGCTTTGTCATAAATTGTTTTCCGCTGTGAATCTGAGGAAATTACAATATTCCAGCTTGCCTTGATATTGGAACCACGTCGACTGCCACATTAACTCCAGGAAATACCCGGAAAGGGAAGAAATAAATCCTGATATGATGTAATTGTGTTTATCTGAAATTTTCCTGGGGAAATGAGAATGTAAATCGTATTCATAGCCGCTGCTGTGGGCAATTTGCAGCTGCAGATGAGCTGGGGGCCGTATCAGTGAAATGCTGATGATTGAGTGGCACACATGACATTTTTTGACTCATTATTTATTGATCTCACGTCATTTCCCACCTAAATGTTTTAATCCGCTCGGCCATCGAAGCTCTCGCACGCGGGGGGGGAGAGATGTGGGAGGCAGTGGTGAACTTGAGTTGATGGTGACATTTCTGCCCTGTTTCACATATAGGAAAAGATTGATGAGGTCCTGATAATTTTCTGCCACCTTGACACCATTAAGATTACATTTCTACCAATTTAGAGGGAACATGCCTAACGCTGACATTCATTCTGCGTGGGAGGAAGTTCAATGTTCAGGGGCAAAACTTTTATTACGTCTGATAACCATAATAAATGCTTCCTCCCACACTCTTTGCCCTTTATTACAGCATTGATCTCTTAACATCTCGGTAAAAAAAAAATCCATCACTGCAGCCCCATTGATGAATCCTCTAAACATAGCCGTGAACCACTCATACGTTCCAGGAACCTTTTCTTATGTTCTTGATAATAAAAGTTAAGCAACTTGGAAGGAGGAAAACATGCCTATTCTGAGGAATAAATGAAATTTCCCATGAGTAAGTCTGACCTGGAAGCACACATATACAGACATTCACACCGACCTACACATGCAGACAGGTGTCATGAGTCAAGCTGACTGTACAGTGAACAGCTGGGGGTCCGAGCGCTGACCACAGCTTTTGATACAGACAGACACATGCACAGAGGGCAGCTGCAAGGTGCCAGTCAGGGGGGCCCAAAGGCAACTGCACCCACCCACACCCGCAGAAAGATCTGTCTGCCTCATTTGCCCCAATCGCCTTCTGCTGGTTATCTGTGACATCAGGGAATTTCCTGCAACCGTACCCAGTCCCCCAAAAACCTGGAAAAGAGAGCACCTACTGTAGCTGCTGGCCCAGCTTTCTTCTACCTGCTTGCAGCACAGCAGCTTCCCTCACCAGACCCCTGCCCTGTCCCAGCCTCCTGTTCTCGCTGCCACACACCAGCAAAGTCCTCTTGTCTGGGATTTAAGGGAAAAGCGCTTTATCCTGGACCTTCTCCACGAGCCGAACTTAGCAAACGTCTCATGTCAGCAAAAAGCCATAAATACAGCAAATTACATCTTTTCTGCCTCCCAAATCTTCCACTGTGACTTTTCTTTCCCCCTCACAAGCACATACACATATATATTCGCGATTGTACTTTAATGGGCTAAATAAACCAGAAGACGCACAGAGAAGTGACTATTTACTTTAGCGATAATAAAACTGATTAATATGTTTTTTAAAATATCCTTGCAGGTATCTCTACTTGTGTGGGTGTACACAGGGACTGTGCTGCGGGGATGTGATGCTACATGCCGATTAACCCTTAGGTGGATTTTAAAGGCTAATCTTGGGGAATTAAGTTCCCAGATCTCAGGAATGCCGTGGGCTTTTAAGATCCAGACCAGGTGTCCACACATACTCAGCAGGGGTGTGTGAGTGTCTTTGTAAGTGCCTTTGTGTCGTTGCCTGTTGCCGCAAACGACAAGAATGGCCTCGCCTGCATGACAATAGCAAATGGTGGGTCTTTACGACGGGGGAACCGCTGTGCAGGAATTCATCGGACCGTCCGCAGCTCCTATCACGCTCACACGAACTGCTTATATAAATGCATGTGCGTTTAGCGGCAAAGCAAATGTTTATAAGCGTACCCGCATCAAACTAAGCCACGCCATTCCTCGCTATGGACTTTACCCACTAGATCAGCTCCATTTACTGTGTAATCAGTTACACGATCCCCTCCTGTCTTGATCCAGCATGCACAGACAGAACCAGGTGAATTTATGAAATACTGGATGACCAGAGCAAAGGAACAAAAGTATATCACGACTTTTTTTTTTTTTTTTTTAATATCCAAAGTCTTCTAGGAATTTATCTTGGTCCGGTTCCATTTAGCTGGCTGTGACAAACCTTTCGGCCTCACCGCGACAAGGAGGAGACGCTGCCAGCAGCTCCTGTCCCTGTAATAAAGGTGGCATTAGGAGAGGCAGCTTTAACAGGGGCAGCTGGAGAAGGTAATCTCTCCAGGTCAGGCATCACACAAGCTGTAGCAGGCCCTGCTAACTTCAACCTAATTAACACGCACCAACAGGGAAATCTTCTCTACTTAGGCCCACACATCCAGTCCTGCAACCAGCTGTTTCAGGGTTAATGCTTCCCTGGCTCAACGCGCAGGGGTTTGACCAGCTTCAACTTGCTCCAGCTTCTTTCTTTCTGTGTCATGCCTCCTCTGGGAATCACAAAACACATTGACGAGCTAGGATATTAAATCATGCAAGATTGAGTTCTTCCAGTGAAATTTGTGCTGGATGTGCCAACAACTTGTGAGTGCGCGTGTGTGTAAATGTGAGACTACATTCTTTCACGTATCCTGTTGAGTCGGTCATGCATTTTAACCACTTTTATTAAAGGAATACAGCCATGTGTTTGTTTGACAGCAAATCCAGTGAAGCACTGTGATTAGCATTAGCTCATGTTTTTTTGTGTTTTTTTTTTGTTTTATAAAACTGTCAGGTTCATTTGAGGTGAACTTTAAAAATGCCACTTGAAATGAAATGAAAGATGAAGATGTTTTCAGAACCTTGTTTTGAGTGAATAAACAAGGTTGAATATTGTTTACCAACCACAGCAGTTCTAGTGTGAAAT
Organism: Fundulus heteroclitus; assembly: GCF_011125445.2. NCBI lineage: Eukaryota > Metazoa > Chordata > Actinopteri > Cyprinodontiformes > Fundulidae > Fundulus > Fundulus heteroclitus. The sequence goes on from NC_046364.1 coordinate 28,649,133, forward strand.
CAGGTCTGATGCTGGAGCCAATTTTTAATTTGTTCAATAGGAGAGGAGTGAAGAAGTGGTTTGGTTTGCCACAGTCCCACGTTATTTGCAGAGTCTTTTATTGAGGAGAGTTGCACTAAAAGTGTCTGTTTCAGTAAAGGTTTGCTTATACCCCTGTATTTGTCTCAAACACTCATTATCTCACAGTTTAACGTTCATGGTAAGCTAAACAAAATGAAACGATCAAAATACTGTCCGCAGCGCTGGCTGGCATTTAATATCTGACAGTTTTTTATAAGTCATGATGAGGGGTTACATACATGGTTTTCGAGCAGGATTTGTCAACACCACCTGCTGGTTATGAAAGATCTCACAGTGTGCATGAACAGAGTTTCAAAGATTGTTAATGAACTCAGTTGGAAATATAGACTGTGAGCACAGCTTCATGTAGTGGCCCATCCTATATTCCCCATATAAACAAGTGATAATAAAACAAATTACAACAAACAGCATCCATCCATCCATCCATCCATCCATCCATCCATCCATCCATCCATCCATCCATCCATCCATCCATCCATCCATCCATCCATCCATCCATCCATCCATCCATCCATCCATCCATCCATCCAGACCTTTTCTGAAGCATCTCTGTTTATGAACAAACATTACATGCAGCTACAATCAGCACACCTACGCTTGAACAGAAAAAAAAGGGCAAACTCAAACATCGACCAAAAAGAGAAAATCATACCTTAAAATTCCTGATTTTGAGAGCGGTGAAAACAACAGTAGATGGACTTCGAGCAGCAATCGCCAGCCATAAAATATTTGAAGGTAATTGTTTTTTAAGCGACAGCTGTGGAACAAAATGATATACTTTTGGTTTTTTTTTTGTCTTTTATTGAAGAGAGGAGAAGGGAAAGTAGAAGGGAAGTTTCACGGATGGAAGATGAAAATATCTAAACAGATGATCAGTTAGAAGATATCAGTGTGGTGAGACACTAGAACGGTGAGAAAGTAACTTTTTCTCACAGTTGAAGAACACAGAGACGTGGAATGACGCACACAAATGTTAGACAAATTGATTATTTAGCCATCAGTCCTAAGGCTCAAAGTTCTTTTACTCAAGCGTATAGCTAGCACTGAAAATTACATCTAACATCTAAATTTGTACAAATTTCTACAGTTTTAAACATTAACAAAGCCACCCAGTACCAACAGTTAGAAACAAAAGTAATATAACCTGTCACTTTTGAACAACCATAAAAACAATTATGGTATGAAGTAAATACAGCTTCTTTTTATTTTCTTCGATAAACATATTTTAATATTATATTTGGGGTTTTGGTGTAGCTGTTAAAAGCAGAGAGTGGTTATTTATCCACAAAGGAAAAAGAATAGAAAATCTTTGTCTTAGCCTTATATGACTCTGAGCTGAATGTCGTTTTTATTCAGTTTGTGACATAATGTGGAAACAGAAACTGCTACATATTCATGCAGTCCGTTATATGAGTTTTCATGTCTGGACACATTATTTTGAAGTCACATCAATGAAGCCTAAAAATGTTTTGCCAACTCAAGGAAGTTTTATTGCACAGGTTTAATGCTAACATGCCCCTTAAAGCCCAAAGGCAGTGAGACGCTGCCTCTTGTCTGTTAAGGGCATGTCATAACAGCTGAACTGAATTACTGTCAAAATACCTTAAGGTCTCTAAGAATTCACCTCAAAGGCCTACTGTTAAAAATCTTTGAAAATCTGTTTCCTATGTAGTTCACTGTCTGAACCTATGTAAAATCTAAATGTTTACACCGTAAGAAGAGTAAAACGAAGGCAACATTTAAGGTATCCTTGCAGTCTCAGACAGATGCTGAGTGTTTAGTGCTGTTGTGTTTAACAGCAGTGAAATATTTAATTGCCTCTCTGACTGCTTCACATCAGTTTTTAAGCTGATACACCTTTGTCTATTTTGACGTATTGTGAGAAAGGTATGAGTTAAAGTTGAATCAGCAGCACTTATGCAATACAAAGTTGGCAACCAAGGAGAATAAAGAACAAGTCAGAGAGTGTGTGTGTGTGTGTGTGTGTGTGTATGTGTGTGTGTTATTCTACATCAGCTACATGTCAGTTCTGGATGTTTTATAGGTTAATTATCTAAAAGAAAAACTGGTTGCTGGCCAATAAAAATCTAATAAAATTCAGAGATAGTTATTATGAAATCTGTGCTGGAAACAGGTTTTATTTACCTTTTTTTATTGGATACATTTTTATGCCCCTATGCATGGAGCTAGCCTATATCTACTGGTAGGTATAGGCTAGCTGCAGCTGTGACCCCACTGAAAACCTGCTTTGTTTAATGCAGCTGGTCGAAATTCCAGCACACAGCACAACAAAAAAAAGCAACAACTGATTTCTCAATCTCTATCTATCTCAATATTTATTTGGACCAAAATATTTTATGGTCAAAATAAAGTGGACTCTCAAAACACTTTACAGCTTAGTGGTCATTGCTCTTGTACCGGAACCAAAATACTGTCCTAAAACTGGTGAATAGTAAAGATGAATGGATATAGTCACATAGAAATACCAGAGGAAATAAGATTTGGTTATGAATGAACAACTGCAGTTCTTACCCATCCTAATCATCATCTAGCTGTCAGCGTGCATTTACTACCTCAAACCTTTCACTGCATCATTGAACATTTCAAATATGGTGATTTTAGCAATTATTTAGCAAGTATTTTTACTAAGAGCATTGACATTTATGGGGTGCATGCAGTTATAACCCACAGAGGGACCTTGAGCAGTTCACTACCCAGGCCTCATGCATAACTGGATGGTGGAACAATTAACGCGAGCAGCCTTAACCAGGCTGGAAACTGGTTGTTTGAACTCGTTCAGCTGTGATGAATGTTTAAAACAGACACCCTTATTTATGTTGACCAGTTTCTGTAACCCTAAACAGACCCCTCTCCTGTAAAACCTCAACACAACTGCAGCGCCAAGTCGGTCTGAGATGTGCAGTCTGACCGTCACACACCAGGAAGAGTCTGTCTCCAAACACTTGGAGACAGTTGCGTGTGGTGCCGGGACAGAGAAGTCGCAGTCCTGGCGTCTGATCCCCCCCAAAGGGAAAAAAAAAAAAAAAAAAAAAAAACACTCCTTGGTAGCACTCAGCAAGCCCCCTCCCCACTTCCACTCTCCCCACATCCTATTGCTCTCCCACACAGACCCTGGCTCAATGACGGCGGCGTAGGGGGGGGGAGGTGTTGGGGGCGTGATGGTATCAGGTGTCATTTAAAAAAAGCAGCTGTTAAGGCTGGCTGAAAATGGAGCATGACTTGATTCACTCTATATTGTATCCTGGTGAAAACAGCGTGGCCTCTAGGTGCCCTCACCGTAGTGGAGTGGACATTTCTGTGTAGCTTTTAGAGTCGCTTTAATGGAACTCTATTAAGTGCTCTGCTTTTATGGGATTGATTTGTCATGTTGTGCCAAATGAATATTTCTATAGATTTCTGGGCTCCTGCAGAATGCTAGCTGATATTGAATAAAATATAAAGTTTTACGCCTCCCACTGGTTGACTGCATTAAATGAAGCAAACCGTACTAGTTTTACCGCTGTTTGATTTCAGCAGCTGTTTGAAACACAACACTCTAACACGACCCACCTTTACTTGGTCTATTTTTTTCCCCCCGTCTGTTTGCCTCACAGAAAAAAGTGCATGTATAGTGCATATGCATCCAGATGGTTGGGACTAGGGGAGAGGAAGCTGTGTGAGCAAACACGGTTCTGGAGTCACAACAACAGAGCTGGACTTGACCTTTGGCCTGCACGGCCATTCATCTGTTGATAACATCAGCCGGTTCCATAGGATAGCTCTGAAGTGTGTACAGGCTATTAAAGCGCACCCTGGACTGACAGAGAGACAGACAAGAAAAAAATAAATAAATACAAACCCTGTCTTGGAAGGATTCATCCTCAGATAGTGATGGCTAGAAAGTATAAGGGTACATGATAATTAATGGCTTCCATTAGGGGGAAAACCCTTCCTCTGCACTTTTCCTGGTGGAGGGAGTGCTGAAGCAGCTTAGCTGGGGGGAGGAAGGGGGGGTCTATCCTACCAGGGACTGTGCACAAGTGGCGTCCTGCTTGTTAAATAAAAACCTTTTGCATATCTGACTTTTTTTTTTTTACTCATTGTTCTTTTACACTGAATCTCAATCACATTTCGGTGTAGGCCATTTTATCGCAGCAATCGTCTGTAAACCATTTGATGGGAGCTCTGGTTCTATGTTTAGACCCGTTGTCCTCCTGGAAGGGGAACTTCTGCTCCAGTCTTAAGTTTTTTTTTTTTGCAGCCTTTAACAGCTTTCCTTCCAGGATTGCACTATATTTAGCTCCATTCATCTTCCCATCAACACTGACCAACCTCTGTGTCCCTGCTGAAGATAAGTTTCCCCACAGCATGTAGCTGCATCCACCATGTTTCATGCTGGGGATGGTGTGTTCAGGTTGTTATTTTTTCCAGCACACACTGATTTGGATGAAGGTAAAAAATTATTTGTTTTAGGTTTATCTGATAAATTCACCTTCTTCGATGTGTCTGCTGTGTCCCACACATGGCTTATGGAAAACAGCGGGGAGTCCTCTTGGCTGTCTTTTTAACAATAGCTTTTTGTCAGGCCGTAATTGGATTGAGGAGCGATTTGGGGAGTGCACAGCTAATATTGTTCAATAGATTCTCCTTTCTGAGCTGGGGATCTCTGCAGCTCCTCCACAGTTGCTACACTTATGTGTTTCTCTCATTAATACCTTTATCGGCAGGTGGGGCTGTCAGTTTGGGGACCATGTCCATGTCTTGGTAGATTTGAAGTTGTTCAATCATTTTTGCTTTTTGTTTAGGATTGCCTTTGACTGCTAAACTGATTACTGAAACATCATTAGTTTAAGTTTGTAGTCCAACTGTTTTTTAAAATAATTAATATTTGCTTTTAGTTTCCATTTTCCCAAGTTTTATTTTGTTTAAATTCTTTCTACATTTTATTCCAACTTGCTTTTATTTTGTTTTTATTTTCATATGTTTTAATAATGTAAAGTACTTTGCATTGTACATGTACTGAAATGTGCTGTACAAATAAATCTGCCATGCCTTGAAGAGTGCACTAGGAATGGGAATCTTTACAAATCACTCAATTCAATTTCAGCTCACAAGGAAGCTACGAGGCGCTTAGATTCCTGACGAAACATGCCCCCTCCCACACACACACACACTTGTCCCCCACCCACCACTACATACAAACAGACAAATATATTTTAGCTCTACTCTAAATATATCAAACAGAGAAAACAGATGAACACGGAAAAATAATCTGAAAACAAGCTTCTGCACATTCAGAACACGGACAGCTGACCCCCCTCACTTCATCAGTAACTAAAATTTAATCCTTCCTAGAGATGATTGTACGTGATTTTAAGGATTCTGTCACATTGTTTTGATGTTGTTGTTGTAGAGTGTGGGCATCACGGTGTCAGTAAAATATCTTAGAGGTGGGAGATTTTATCCAAATAAAATGCTCCATAACAGGAAAGACCTGGTTCTTAACTACAGTTGGTGTTTGCAAATCCTTCACAGTTGAAGCTGAAATGAACTTTGTAATTAACTTCCCCTTTAACAAATTAGGGGAAATCTTTGGTATCTTTCACTCAATGGTCCTGTGGATGATAAAATCAGCTGTTTTTCTTCCTGCTCAGGGTGGAAACGTGTTATATGGTTGCTCATGTTTGTTGTGTTTCAAAATGTTTCAGCTCAGTTTTACACTGCTTGCACACAGTGAAGCTTGAGTCCCTTTAAGTGAGGAAGCTGCACCATTTATTTATTTATTGCTGGCTGTGTTGTGTGTCCACCACCAGCTCCCCGGATGCTGCACTTACGTGCCTCATATTTTTGCATTTCGCGTTCTTCAGAATTAGATCATAAATTAACAAAATAAGATAATGGAGTTTTGACGGTTGTTAATCGATTTAGAATCAGCCATGTCCACAGCTTGATGCATTGAGAAATAGATTCTTTAGCCAACTCCCTACAGAGCACAATGGTAAGTTTAAAGCTCGGAGTATTGTTTTATGACCTGACCTTGCTTTAAATCTCTCCCCAACTTTCTCCCTGAATTGTCTGCTGTGTTCCTCGGTCTTCGTGACGTTGCTTTTCACTAATGTTCTCTAACAACCCTCTGAGGCTTTCATAGAATGAGCTGGATTTATACTGAGATTAAATTACACTCAGATGGACTCTGTTTTCTAATTAGGTTACTTTTGCAGACGTTTGGTTGCACTTGATCTTATTTGAGGGGAAGGGAATAAAATGGGAAGAAATATAAATTCTCCTTTTTCCGGCTTTATATTTGTAAAATAAATTATGTATTATTTTCATACCTCTTCACAATTATTCACAACTTTTTGTTGGTCTGTGACAAACAAGGCCAAGAAAATGCTTTCTGTTTATGTGAAGTAGTTAAAAGTTATTAAAAGGCATTAATAACTTATCCTGGCGGCTTTTTCACTAGTTGTTGCATCAGATGTACCTATGGGATTTTTCTCTCTAAAGGAGATTTTCTTCTTGCTTCTTGCATAATGTAGGCATAGACATAGATTATTTGAATCCTTATAATGTACTTTATGAGTGTGAGATTATACTTTCACAGAACCTGAACTTGCGGGTGGCTTTGCACTTCTGTTAGGGAACATTAATTTTATCATCTATCAGACTGCGTGGTGGACCAAGCACAGTCATTTACCAAAGGTTACGGCTGTAGTCACTGATCTCAGCAGATGATAAGTCATACCAATGAGCTTTATCCTCATATATCCCATTTTTATATTCAGGGATTTTCTCTGTCTGCTTTATTTTTTAAGTCTTTTCTCTTTCTTTCATCTCTGAAATCCCTCTAATTCACACATCCGGTGCTTGATCGAGGAGAGCTAAGCAGCATGTAGCTGTCAGTGGGGTGTTATACTCTCTGCCATTTTCAGCGGATCATCGTATCAGCTATACCATATCATGCTATGGAGCTATGGAAATGAGACAGCAGCTCTCGACAGGGGCTCTCAAAACAATTATCTGCACGTCACAGGCAAGGGATGGGGATGCTGCTGGCCGCTGCCATGTACTTTCTCATTTCTCTAAAAGGCAAATGCTGCTGATGTAGCATGTTTTCTCTGCCCCAGCTTTGCCCTTGTTATAAACAGAGCTCAGTGGAAGCCTTCCTTGTAATAGCTTGTCCTTTTGTTTGGAGCATCTGCAACAACAGGTATTGTGTGACAGTGAGGCTGGGGGTGGGGAGATGGAGTTAGTTGGCGAAACGGAACGAGCGTGGATGGGGTTTTGGAGATGAGAGGGAAAATGTATAAATGGATGTAAACTCCTGCCAGATTCATCATTTATTTTTACAGCAGGCAGTCCTTTATTTTTTCCCATTTGGAATTTACTGTATGTTCGTAGAAATATGGATGGACCCAACTCAGAAGTCAAGCTGGTAAAGAGGTACTTTAAAATAAAATACCACTCTCTTGTAAAAGGTGGCAACTTCTCAAATTAATCCCAAACCGGGATGGATGTCATCTCTCCGGATCAGACCAGATTTCCCCCCAAAAAGATTGCCATTCAGCAGTGTAGCCCACATTGTTTTCAGGACACCTCCTAGACAACCAGCGGTTGAATGACAACTTGTGGCTAAACATGTTTTCACTGGTCAGAACAAGCAGGGGACCAGAGAAAATTACAGAGAACTACATTGTCTTGGGAAACCTACACGCCAAAGTGACACCAATTCTTCTTGACAGGAGAATGTGCGGTCCCTCACTCAGACTCAGTCCCATACGTACACTTGTTTTGGAGACAGAGGACACTGGCGACACAGATGGTGAGCTGGGGAATTGAAGCCACGCTGCATCATGATTCCTCTCAGACGTTCAATTTCACTCTATATAAAACTTTAATCAGATCGACTTTATTACAGGCATTCAAAGCCTGTGTTAATCACGCTTGTGCTGGTGAGCCATAACTGTACATAAAGACCTTTCAAATAAATAAAAAAGACCTATAAGCCAACTTAAATCAAAGTTCGCACAATATTTAAAAGATTTCTCACCATCACATTCGTCTCCCCGATTATCACATGTACATGTACCGCAGATTTACACATAAATCATGTCAAGGTGTGATGCAATCCCACTGATTGCTGTAAACATTTAAATACTGTGGGGACACTAATGTATAATGCTGCATGATGGATGCATTACCACTGCTGCAAGACCCTGCAAATGGAGGAATAGGAGGGTACTTGTTTTTAGGGATCACCAAGATTTCCTGACCCACAAAGTAGACTGTCTAATATGCCAATTTAGACTCCAGAGAACATTTTATTCTATAATCTACGGGGCACAGTGGCAACCCCCTTATGCACTGGCCCCTAACCCCCTTTCCAAACCAACAGAGATTTGGAAATGGGGCAATGGAGCGGGGGTGGGGGAGGGCTCTTATATGATCTGAGGAAGGTGTGCAAGATGGTCAAGGCGTATGGTGTGCTGCACAACCTGGCACCGAGGCATGGCATCCATCTCCCTCCTGGCATCCATCTTCCTCAGAATGTTGACCTCGATTTCCAGCCCCCTCCTCTCCCCTCCGTTAGGATCAGAGGTGTCAAAAGTATTCACAGCTATTACTCAAGTAGAATAGCTATGTGTGAAACAGGTCCCCCCCTCCACCAAACCACCATTAAGGCCAATATGACTATCATGTTATATCAAGATGTCAATGTCAGAAAAATTGGGATAAGGCACCTGTTTCACCCACATACGTATGCCTATTGAAAATCAAACATTTTAGTACAATGCAAATACATTAATGAACCATATATGTGCACTGCTGTGCATTATTATGAGTTGCACGGAGCAGAAGATATGATGACAGGTTGTCTGTAAGTGTGTCGTAATGGTGCTAAAAGTAAAACATCAGAGGCATGTTATCAATAACCATTACTGGAATGTAAAATGTGCATCCAAGCTTAACTGCAGGATCCTGTGAGGGCAACGGATGTAAGAAAACAAAACTGGACAACAAAATTTATGAATTCAGGGCAGACTTAGTAACAATTAGTTGCATATGGTTGTCTATACACAGTAGGAAGTGATGTCAAAATTAATGATTAATGCAACTGATTAATCAAAGATGAAAAATTACTAATAATCCTGATTGATACCTTCCTAATATCTACTTTTGTCAATTCTATAGTTGATGGCAACAATGCCAAGCTTAACTTTGCATCCAGCTGTCTTGGAAAAGTCTTAAAGATTTAGCAATAGATGTGCAAGAGTTGGCTCATCTTGGCTATCAACCTCCCATGTGTGAGATTCTTCTGTAAGTGGTGGCTCTTGATGCATTCACTCCGGCCTTGGTCTGAATGGATTTTGCCAGACAGTCCTCTGAAAGGTACAATTATTCCTATTGTTGATGCACCTTTTTCCTACCACACCTTTCTGTTTCAATCAACTTTCTTTGAATGTGCTTGGATGTAGTACTCGGTGAACAATCTTTAGCAAGGACCTTTTTGTGGCTTACCCTCCTTGTTGAGTTTGTCAGTGACTCTTACAGTCTCCTGTCTGGTTGTGTAGCCTACAGGTCCAGGGTGAGAGACCGTTTAGGGGCTCATGAAATCTTTGCAGGTGTTTGAAGTTAATTAACTGATTAGATTCGGACTCCATCAGTTACTAATCCTGTATTATTCTAAAGGACACAACAGTTTTTGTTTTCATTACATGTAAGGAGCACAGTTGCCTTGCAGCAAGACAGTCCAGGGTTCAAATCCTAGCCTAGGGTCTTTCCACATGGAGGTTGCATGATCTCCCAGTGCATGTGTGGGTTCTTTCTGGGTACTTCCTCTCTCAGTCCAAAAACATGACTGTTAGGTTAATTGGTCTCTCCAAATTGCCCTCAGGTGTGAGTGTGCGTGTGCATGCTTGTTTGTCCTGTGTGTCTCTGTGTTGCCCTCTGATGGACTGATGACCTGTCCAGGTTACACCCCTTCTCTCACCCAATAACCACTGGAGATAAGCACCAGCCCCTCCACAACTCTGCATGGAAGCCTATAGACAATGGATAAATAGACAAGAAATAAAGGTTTTAATCATTTCACACTGTCACCAGTCTACGTAATATTTGGAATTAGTCATCAGAAAATAAATAGATTTTACTCATGAAGAGATAGACATGGCATGCAAAAGCACTTAGGTTGACTACTGCATTCAAGAGGTGCTCCGGTCTAAAATTTGGCTCTACCATCTGCATGTCACTATCTTTCACATTATACTACTTGTTTTGAACTTCAGCAAGTTGTCTTCACCATAAGTGGATGGCTAAATGCACTGACTTATGATAGACTTGTGCCATATGATTGGCTGATTCACTGTGTGTGTAAACAACAACATAAAGAGATGCACCTAATAAAGTTATCTTTGAGTGTACGTATTTTACCCACAATTTCTCAAGCAAATTCAAATTCTTGTTTTCAAAATTATATTTTGCAGCTTCAAAATTAAAGGCCTCATTGGACAGTTTTTATGTCAAGAATCAAGCAGAATCAAGAATCTTTATAGCCATTTTGCAAATGTACACAGATTACACATAACACAGAAACAACCAGACATGATGTTTTTTTTTCCATGATTTTCCCATAATGTTGAGTGCACTGACCAATAACACTTTCTGAAGCTTAAAGCTTGTGTGTGCGGGCTCTTCCTTGTTTGTTACGAGAATCAGATTGAGTGTATTCATCCAAAACCTGCATGGACTTATCTGTAACTTTCCTGAATGATTAAAAAAAATAACCCTTGCTCATTGGATTCAGTGTTTTTGCCTTTGTTATGTGCAATGTGTACTGTAATGTGTACCGGAGAAGCCAAAGAAAATTTTGCCCGCGGATTTGTAACACGCAGTGACAAATAAAATATTCTGATTCTGGTTTGAAAAATCCCTGCAGCGTCTTTGTGAACATGTCACCAATAGTGATTCTTTAATGCACATAATGTTGTTTGTATCTGTGCCTCTGTTTGTCTGTCTCCAGGTGCTTACATGTAGGGGCAGATCTTTACTCTTGAGAAAAGCATATGTGGGTGAAAAGTGAGCTAATGTGTATGAACAAAGTTCTGATTGCGTGCTTGTGAATCAGCCTGTAGCCCACGGGGGTCGGGCCTGTGGTTTTAATCTTTTGAGCAGAAGTTGCGATTAGGGAGCAGAGGACGACTGATCTGTGCGTCAATGGTATGACTGGCCTTATGTGAGCAGAGAATGAGTGCTCTGTGGTGAGCTGGAGTTCCCCTACATCAAGCACTCAGTGTTTTGAGATCACTGCTTTTAGGTCCAGCTGTTAGCTTGTGATCCGGACATGAAAGGGGAAGAAGGACAAGATCTTAACACCAGGACCAAAAGAACAAAAAAAAAGAATCATTAATTCAAGCTATTCTGTGCAGCATACAGTCTTTTGATTATGAAAGACAACATTGCTGCCTCAGCATGCCCATGCTTGGGGCTGCATCCCTGACACACCTGGCTGAGTCAGCTGAGTCACGACATGTGTGACTGGAGTAATATGGGTGTGTGCATCGTCAATTAAGAGAGTTAGGGCTGAAAATGGGGTAAGAAGGAATTATTTTTCCTCCTTGCTTGCGTGTTCATTCTTTGTCTTTCCCCCTCCACAGACTGTTGTTGTGCATCCCCTCCTTACGTTGCAACAGCTTATGTTTTTAAGGCTATGTGAGTGGAAAAATTCTGAAATTGTTTCTTCACTACCCCGCATCTTACTGGCCACAGGAAGTCACTTTTTGTTTCCCCACCTATGTTTACTGAATGCCTGCTGCTTATTTTGACCCTTTGCCGTTCCACACATTTACTATTTATTTCGGCACAACGTGGAGCCATCTGCTGTGGGGCAACAACAAACCATGTAAAATAATGTTCTATTTTCTACCTTGTTATGTGGTTGAGAAGACTTGTAACAGCGTTAGCTTAGGTGTTTCAAATCAATTGTTACTGAGACACCCTGAATGACTAACAACTGAGACACAAGATATTCCTTAAACTACAGAGTAACATGGACAGCTCTGGCTTTAAAATAAAAGCGACAGCAAACGTAATCAGCATTTCCGCAACCAGCATTTCCGTAATCGGCCACGAAAGAGGGGAATGCTGAGTTCAAGGAAATAAGTATCCAACATGGTAGTGCACTAACAAATATAACACTCTCCAGCTCGGGTGAAAAGAAACCATTAAAAACTAGCAATTAAATATTAACAATTGTGTTCTTTTCCTCATAAACGACAACCTCTACTAGGAAACTGTTGGCAGATCTACAGTGACCAGTCTTTTCAGAGAGTCTTAAGTGATTCACTTAGGGCAAAAAATTACTTATGCAGAACTCCTACCACGGTCAGTCTAGCATTGAGGCTGGTAAGCCTCTGGTTGGCAGAGTCTAAAATATCTGTTTAGCTGGTGGTAGGCTACTGGACCGGGTTCACTTTGGCCACCGGCTTCTGTGGTTTTCCCATTAACCTTGCCTGCAAGCTAAATCCTTGTGGTATATGTGTTCACAAACAAACACATGAGAATCTATCTTGTCTCCCCCACCCCCCCCCCACCCCATCTAAATCGTTTGGGGCTGAACCAAAACGGTTCGGGCCAATCAGGTTGCAGTATTATGGTTAAAGGCAGGACATACGAGCTGCGATAAAAACAAGAGCTGCTGAGCCCACAGCCGAACCAAAATAAACATGGCAGCGCAGGAGGAGCATCGCATGGCTGCTGTTATATCTGTTTTGTCGGAATCCACCATTTCTTCTTTGAAAGCAGTACATCAAGAAGCGCCTTGACTAGCGTAACTTGTTGGGGTTTCTCATTGCACCTGTTGGTTACACTTTCATTTCACACAGCGACTGGCTAAAACCAAGCTTTGATAGGCGGGCACTAGGTGTCGCTTTACCCAATCAGCTCGGAAAGTTCTCCTGAATGTCGCTGCTCTTCCCGAACGGATGGGAGCAGGCCCAGACTGATAATGTGCAGAATAGAGAGTGCTACACTTTATCAGTTTGGCTTACCAGGTTAGCAATCGCTATAGCATGACCAGGACCAATAAGTAGAAATGCTGAGATGTGTAATTATAACTATAACTATAAACAACAAAGAATAGAGTATTGCTAACGTGTATGGTGCAAATGTGGATGTTTCTAACTTTTATCACAGCCTATTTTCTAGTCTTTTAACTCAGACTGGCACAGCGCTTGGTGGGAGATGTTGTTGACCTCACTCTGAACACAGAGGGAGACAGGCTCAGCAGATCATCTACACTTTGTGCCTGACAGTCAGTTAATACATTAAAGCAGTATATGAAAGATTTTTTGTCTGTGAGATGCCATGCGCTCATGTCAGCCATCGAATGATGGCTTTTTTTCTTGCCTGTCCACCACTCTAACTCTTGTATAAAGTTCTTTCTAATCAACAACTATGTTATGAGGAAGCATAAATTCATTCTTTTTCTACGAGCGACCATACAACTATGGCTACGTTCATATTGCAGTCTAAAGTGACCCAATTCCGATTTTTATGCCCATATGCAACCTGGATCTGATCTTTTTATGACAGTCTGAACAACGCAGATCGGATTTATTCAAATAAATAAATTCGACCCAGGCCACTTGGATATGTGGTCCTGAATCCGATACGTATCTGATCTTTCAAATGCGACCTGTGTCTGTACGGCCAGGTCGCATTTATCCGACCTACACGTCACCGATACTCGACAAACGTCACTATTCTGCGTCCTGCTATGCAGAAGCGGGAAGAAAGACGACACCCATAGCGGACAACAATGAGGACAGCAGTCAGTGGAGAGAAAGCTCCGGTTAGAAAATAAATTAATGACCGCAAAATGCGCGCCAGCATTATAATCCATGTTTACTTCCGCAAACACTGAGGACGCTTGCTACGTGTGACGTCACCGCGTCCTCGAGTGCACATACGGGACACTTAGGTTGAACGCATTCAGTTCACACAGGAGATCACATACAAGTCGCATATATTTGGAAATGAGAACGGACACAAAAAAAAATCAGATTTCACAAAAAAATCGGAATTGAGCATCAAGACCTGCAGTGTGAACGTAGCCTATGATGGTGAAAAAACTTTAACACCACCTGTAGAACTTTGAATGTTTAACAGATCATTATTTAAAGATAAAGATTTTGTTCTGAGAGAGGGTGGACGGATTTTATTGAAAATAAATTATCAGCCCAATATCTATTTTGTTGTCCTCAAGGAGGACTCAACAGTTGTATTGTGGCACAACATAATTTCTTATTCCTCATATAAGGAAACAATAGAAACAGCAACTGAGGTGGAGGTAGAAAAGAAAATGACAAGCTTCGGCCCTGTGCCCATGCAGTGTTTTTTTTGGGAGAAAATAGAAATGTTTTGCTACTTTTTTACTATTCATACACAAAACAATGGTGTGCATGATTTAAAGCACTATTCGAAAACATTCCAGCTTCCATTGTTTTGTACACAAGAAAAACAGAATCTTCCTGCCTGGGGTAGACCTGGCACTTGGGCAGTAGGACTTGGCGGTGGTGCCTTTGTCAGTAGGAACTGTTTGTATGCTTTTGCATAGTGTTGCGTTTCGAGGAACATACCACCTAGTGTGTGGCAGGGAAATTACACAGTTTTCTATTTGCATAATGTGCAAGGAGATCACAATTAATCTACAATGTGATGTAGATGTGTCAACAGAAAAAGGAAAATACCATTTTCAATGATTCGCTGTAATGTGCGCAAGAGCTTAGAAAAAACTGATTCCACATTTCAAGAAGGAAATCTGTTAAATGAAATAAGAAAACTAAAATTAGAACTTAAACGAATACTAGAGGCAAGAATACAATTTGAAGTACAAAGATTGTGGTTGGAGAACTTTAATAATAGTGATAAACCTAGCATATTTCTTGCAATCCAGCTGAAAAAGAATAAAGAAAAGGTAACAGTTTCAACAATATGAGGTATTGTCAATAATAACGCAATGCACTCTTTTTTGCCTTTATAATAAGTTGATTCTCTTTTGCTTTAGAACTTAACTAGCTTGTTATTCATAATAATCAAGTGTATAACTTGTAGATGTGTTTTTGTCACTGTTGTGCCCATATGTTTTTTTGTTATTCTAATAAATACAAAAAAAAATAGTTTCTGTCTGTTTTTTCTGTAGATATCTGATGAATTTTTATTGCTGATAACAATAAATGAAAAATAAGTTTGTTAATCCGTGGGTAATCGTTATTATATATGTGGGTCTTGCAGTTGTAAAGTAACTCCGGCCGGATGCTGATTGAAAAAAATAAAAAAAATAATACTTTTTAAAACAGATTCTACATCTGGATCCAGAGCAAACTTAACGAATAATGGACAAAATTAATCAACTGAATAAACTCCAATGCTGGTGATAATCTACTATTATTACTCAGTTGAGACAGAAAATAATTATCAGCAAACTTTATAATTTTGTTTTGTGGACAATCATGCTTTACTGGTAACAGAAGTCTGCAGAAGTAACAGAAGTTACTTCTGGGGGGGGGGGGGGGGGGGGGGCAGGTCTTCAATGATGTCATTAAGACATTACTTGTTTATACTTGTAATACTTTATCGGTTTGTTTTGCTGTTTGTTTTATATCTCTCTTTGCAGGTGTGAAAGCAGACTCCTAAGATATTATCTTGTTCTCTCCTTTTCCTCTGCTCTATTTTAGTCACCTTTTCTCCTTTTTAGCATGCTGTCTAATCTTTTCCACAGATTTTTTCTCTTCTACTTTCCCGTTTAGCAATTCTTAATGCTACACTGCCAGACAGGACATGTAACAAGGGATGATAAACCATCATTATTTACTTTGTGAAGCTTTTTATGATAAATAAAACTTAATCTCACTGTCTTAAAAAGTTTTAAGACGTCTCTTAAGAACTGACATCTCTTCCTAATTAAGTAACCTATATTTGATATTTATAAAACTCAGACTTTTTCATATGTTATTATCCATTATAAATGTGAAACTATTCACATAAACTGAGCTAAGCCATCGATTTATGTTGGAGCCAACAAACATCAACAATTCCTGCCAAATGTTGGTGTGACGTGACGGAGTAAAGACCTTTTCATTTGCCATCCTTCTACTCCCATACTAGGCAGAATGTACTTTCTGCTGTACTTCCCAAGAATATACTTGTCAAGTATACACAAACGTACTGAGAAACGGCCAGGAAATCCCTGGCTCATGCACAGGATGACATACATCAGAAAAAAAAAATGCACACGTGCACAACATAATGGCTGCCTACAATTTAAGAACCCACAGAAGAAGAAAGTCTCAACAATGGCGGATAGCGGGGAACTGATTGTGCTGCTGACTCTGAATATAACTGCAGCTAGGCACGGCTATAATTCGGAAAACTTTATTCTCTGTCATCTCGAACGTTTATTAGTTGTGGTGGCTGTTAGATAAAAAGTCTTTGTACGCATGTGCATGTTGAGTTTCATAAAACGTAGCACTAGCTAGTGGGGTGGCGAAGGAATTACACCGTTTTCAGTTGTCTACTGTTGACGTGTAAACGGAGATTGTAATGACAATGTTGTCATGTAAAGATTTAACAAATTTAAGATGTTAACAAATTGAAAACCAATCCCATTTTCAATGGATTGTTGTCATGTAAAAAAGGTCTCAGTTACTGTGCTGATGTAGTTTTTATGACATTCTTTGGAGCTGTCAGTATCTGTTTTCATGATCTTAAGGATGATAGTTTTACAATAAATGTTCCTTCATCAGGGATCAGTTTGTCCTCTTACATCATACGACTCATCAGGGATCAGAACCAAAATAAATGGAAATAATACAAAGTTTTAAGAAATGAATGCACTAATAAATTAAATTGTGTGTGAGACTTATGTAATTTTAGCACTATTTCTTGATTCATAAAAATACTTCAATGAAAAACTAAATTGATATGCAATGATTTACCCACAGAGCTACAAAATGTTGCAAAGGATGAATTGGCAACATTTATTATTAAATGGGGTGTAAACTGATGAGGACCTGACCTGGAGACCAACTGAGCATTTAAAATATGTGACATCACACAAATGCAGCACTATGGTGTCTCAAACTGGAGGCATCAAATGTTGGGGTGCATGTTTCTTTCTTTTGGACTACAACAGTTAATCGTGGAGAGAATCCTTGAGCGCTCCCAGTTTTTCCAGCGCAACCTCTGCTAAACTAAATTCATTTAGAGCCCATTCTGTTTTCCCTCTTTTTTCCCCCGCTGTGTGCGATGTAGGAAATGTAGGAGATGTTTGTCTTTTCAGGCGGGTTCCGTCGTCTTTTGTGTGTCTTGTCTGAAACAGCATGTCAGCCAGGCGGGGCAGCTGAGGGAGGATGTGTGTGTGAGAGAGAAAAAAAGAGAGTGTGCTGAATGAACGTAAAAAGTGGGTACGCCTGCCTGCACACACACACACACACACACACACACACACACACACACACACACACACACACACACACACACACACACACACACACACACACACACACACACACACACACACACACACAGAGCCTTTGGCCTAATGGGAGCTGACACTCTGACAGGCTCTCTGAGCTCTTTATCTGGGCCTCTTGCCTCAGATTTTTTTGTGTTTGTCTGTGTGTGCATGTGTGTGTGTGTATGCATGTGTGTGTGTGTGTGTGTGTGTGTGTGACCCCAGCGGTAGTAGTCGCCAGGCCCCTAGAGAGTTCTTTAACCTCCTAAGAGAGTTAGTCTCATTTACATTGAAATGGGAGAGTGGCAGGGCCTCTTTATGGACTGTTTGCTTTTGCTCCATAGAAAAGCCTCAACTCCTCCTCTCCTTCTCGCACACAAATGCATGCATATGTACACACATGCACAGTCACATACACACACAAATGCAAACTCACATTAGATACATGGGAATTTGCTCTGCTGCAGCTCACACAGTTTGTTTTTTGAACTGTAGGGCCTTTTAACGCCCTCGTTCAGGGCTGGAATTATGTGTGTGTGTGTGTGTTTTTTATGTACATGTGAACGCATGCGTGAGTTATGATAGTGCTGCTGGACCGGGTCAGTGTGGTCAGGGCCATGTGGCTGTTAGCTGGGTTGTTAGTTTGCCTAATGACTGCTAAACAGAGCTGATTTGAAGTTCACCAGGTTCCCATCAACAAGCCAGTCCCACACTCTGAGTGCAGAGGGAGGGGGGGGGTTCTAAATCTGAACATGTGTCTGCAGCTGCTCAAGGCAGAGGGTTCCCAAAGTAGGTGGCGGCTTGTCAGAGAGAGACCAGGTCTAATTATAGCAAGCAGCAAGTAGGGGGGAAGGAACACTTTGATGATCCATACAATCATTATTATTCCGTCAGGGAGGTACCGTGCTGAGCAGGGCAGCATCTGTCCCCCTCCCTTTCCTCAAGTCTATTTCTCTCATACAGAACGGGCCCCGTCCTTGTTGCAAGCTTTATACTTCAGTGTTTTTTTTTTTTTCTCACTATCTGCCTTCTTATCTTTCTGTAAGGGTGTTCTATAAAAAAATCAGAGCAGAGTGCACTGTTTGAAGTCAAGTGCCTGGGGTAAAGAGCAAACAGAGATGATGTTTTCCACCTGTCTCGCACTCTGTTCTCTAATTTCTACGCTGATAAATGATCACTTACACCAGCCGGTCCTCTCTGCGGCCACGTTTCTGAAGCTTCAGAGTGGATACCAACGTTTCTGTTAAAGATCGCAGAGCAATGCATGGATCTATAATTGTATCCGCTCCCCATGTGAGTTTCACGTGTAGAATTTCAATTACATGCTATGTGTTTATGATGTCTTTCAGTTTCACAGAAAGACACTTAAAAAGGCATCTAAAGTAACTTGCTCAATATAAATACACCGTGCAATTGTTTGTTTACATGCATCAAGTTGGTGTCTTGCAGCTGGTGCATGATTAAGTACTACAGACCAATTTAGGCCCTATATACACAACTTTTCTGATGAAAACCAAATGAAAAGTTCGGTTGCGATTATATTGGTCATTTACACGACAACGGCAAATGTTTTCTCTTACAACGAAATTCCAGGGTGTAATGGTTGGAAAACATCGCAGTCTCACTTGTGTATATGGGAAAAAACTGATTTTATTTTACATAGAATCCCTGGCTGAAGCACAGTATGACAGAAATTAATGCAGATGTGCACAACACTACAGCTGTCTATGATTTTCAAAACCACAGATGTAGAAAATATCAACAATGGTGTCAAAAAGTTTGTGCTGCTGACTCTTCTGACTACAACCACAGCTATAAGTCACCTAAAGCAACAGTTGAACCTCCTTGTCTGTCCAAATGAAAACTTTATTTTCTGCCATCTCCGTTTATTAGTTGTATCGGCTTTTAGGCAGAACATTTTGGATGTTGAATTTCAAAGAACATAGCACCAACTAGCGTGACGAGGGAATAACGCCGTTTTCAGATCTCTACTGTTGCCATGTAAACAGCGATTGTAATTAAAACAATGTCAACGTGTCAACAGAAATGTGTGTGTGTGTGGGGGGGCACTTTTTCAACGGACCATTGTCATGTAAACAGGGCCTTAGCTGCTATAGATTCAGGTGGTGAAAATAATTTCGGGATGGGGGGTGGGGGTCAGGTTTTTGTCAAAGTTGAGAATGAAGTGCACTGATTCTGACTAATTTTTCTTATAATGTAAATATGCTCTTTGCTTCTGGTACATCTGAATTTCCCCACTGTGGAGCAATAAAGCATCCCTCTTCTCTATTGTAAATTTCATCCCTTTTCACTCTGGTCAACCATTTAAAGATTGCTCTCTAATATTCCATAGATAATTTTAAATACGACAATTTTTTTTTACCCTTTTATGAATGGGACCGTGCCCTGCATAGGAATGTTCTTGCAATTCTTAGCTGGACTTTTAAAAGATTTTATATCCTACATTATTTTAGGTTCTGGTATACATGTTGTAGCTGCACACCACTTCCCTTTCCTGACTCGGATGACTCATAGTGTGTGTGTGTGTGTGTGTGTTTTGTGTGGTAAGTCCAGTCACCGCAGCAAAAGCAAGCCACTTTCTGCCTCCCTTTGATGAGATCCAGATGGAAATTTTCAGAGGATTGCCCATTCTGGTAACCATTATAGTTCCTGAAATGTTCCCAACTCTTTTCCATTTCCAGTCCTAAAGTCCATTGTGCTTTAGGTTAGTTTTATACTGCAATATACAATGTTTTAAAGTTAAACTTACTAGGTAATTTCATTTGGCTGTATTCCCTACTCAGGCCTGAGCAGTTTATCTGTTTTCACTCGATTCATCAGGAGAGAGAAACAGTTTCTGTCCAGACTTTCTCCTAGATGCCTCATTTGAACCGCCACAAACCAGATCAAAAGAAGCGCTTTATATTCAGTCTTTGTTTTTAGGAAACTTCTTCCACAATCCAAATATGCGCTGAAGTATTCAACCCACACAGGGATGGACACATCCACTCAGTACATGCAAACAGAGCCAAGCAGACTGCTCTGACAAACACACCAAACATCCTCCAAGCAAAAGAGCTTTCAAGTTTGGCCAAGTGGTGTACCGCTCATCCCGTCCGTCAGCTCTCCTCTGGGTATGAGAAACAGATCCAGGGTCAACTTGCTATTCACGAAACCCATGCACAACACAGAGTCAAGAAGCTGCCTGAATGGTGTGGTGACAGATTTCTTCCTATTTTTCTGTCTGGGCTTCCTGGTTAGGATTTGTTGTATTTGACTTCCTGGCTTAGATACTCAAACAAAAGCCTCAGAGGAAAAGCAAAAAAAAACAAAAAAACAAAAAACGCAATTTTGTAGCATAGGATAAAAGGTATTTATATTTATGTTTGGACATTCATTTATGTGGAGGAGCATGAGATACAGTTAAGAAAAAAATAAAGCGTAGCCCAAAATTTTTAAATGGAGAGTTGCTCTGGTGTAGAATACATTGTAAAACCCTAAAATATAAATCTTATGATTCTGTTGAGGTAAAAGAGGACTCCCCTGCTTCTTTATGCTGGCCCTTAGCACTAACTTTCTGTCAAAAATAAATCTAAGGGACCCTTATTTAATATCTGAAAAAAATAGTTATTTTTTAATAATGAATCATCATACCTTGGCTTTATATTAGGGTGTTATATCACCTTGTTCTGCTTTCTCGCATTATTTATAGCATCCACCCATCTGCTTTGCTTTTGACATATTTTATTAATACTTTCAGGTATCTTGAGATGTGTAAAATTAGCCTTTCTTAATTACAGTGGCCGACAGGTGCAAACGCACAGCAAACGGCTGAATGCGCCACAAACGGCCAAGCGTGCTGCACACACATGAATGACAACTAAAACACAACAACCAAGTCCAACACAAAGACGCTGCAAAACAAAGGTGCTGCAATCACAGAAAACAGAAGACAAAATCAAAATGGAAAATGTCACAAGTACTTAAAACAGGAAGTTATAAACCACTAGGGCGAGTCAACCACCAAGTCACATGGGACTAGACCCTCTGTAAAAACATTAACGAGATGCCCAGAGGTTGGAGAGAAGAAAGATAATGTACGTTTCCGTTCATGTCTTTTTAAAAACACCTGGGTTTGATATTAATAATAGTAAGTAATATAATATTAATAGTAATATTAGTATGCTTGTCTATTGAGAGACTGGTTCCACCTGACTTGGCGGTTCTTTTGGAGTATTTTTTTCTTGCATTAGATTTTTTATGTGTGTGTTTTGGAGTCTTATCCATGTGTCTGCAGTGCACTTGGCCATTTGCACTAGCCACCATACTTCTCAGATGCCCAACCACCTTAGCTTACACCTACTTTGAGGCCATTACCTTATCTGTAAGCTGAAGCTTATTTTAGCCAAGTGAATTTGATTTTGGTTGCATGACTAAAATATATTTTATCTGTTGATAATTTTGTGTCAAAACTCAACTTTGCTTGGTGTGGCTTATAAGTAAGGTTTTGTGTGGTTAAATACCAATTTTATTTTCCTTCTGTTAAATAGAGAGAAATTTTACTGCTACAATTTTGTGTCAATGTTTTTACACCAACTGTGGCCATTGCTGTTTTTGTGTTGTAACTAATTGTTAAAGGAAAGTTGTGGATGATTTTTCAAGGACAGGTTTTGCACAATGTTATTTGATAAACACATTTAAAACTAAACTTGTATATAAATATGATCTATGTTAGATCGCTTGAGTCATCATGCATCGAAATAAATGTGTAATAATTGCCTTCCGGCATGGCTCTGTTTGTTTATAAGCACATTTGGAAGCTCAGTGGCCTCTGGGGCAGAGATTTATGTTTGCATAAATGGACACTCGTGCTGAAAAAGGCCAACAGCTGATAAATTATTTCCTGGTGTGACAAGGTCGAACAGTTACTTGGAGAACACATGTCTCCTTCCTGTTGTGCATTAAAAAAATAAATAAATGAAAGATCTAATTTTAATTCAGTGATGAAATAATATGACATGGTCAAGGAAAATCGTTATACCAACAGAATCTTAGCCTAAAACAGGTAAAGTTATACTTACTAGCCATTTTATTAGATACACAATACACTAGTTCCAGGTTGAACACCCGTTTCCCCTTAAAACTGTCTTAACATAGCCCTACAGGTTCAACAAAGTGTCATTAACAGTCCTCTGAGATGTTTGGCTTTATAAATGCAGTAGTGCCAAACAGATGTAGCAGATTTGTTTGCACATCCATTACATAGACCTCCCATTCCACCACCTTCAAAAGATGTTCTGTTGGACTGAGATCTAGGGTCGCATATATAAAAGCTTTGTGCAGCTTTGATGCTAAAAGTTGGTGGTAGCGATAAATTATGCAACTTGTGGCAGACAAATGAATTCAGACGTATAAAACCGTAGATACATTTGTTACTACACACCTTCGTTTTATACTTCCTAACTTGTGGGAAATTCAGGACAAATAATGAAGGGGAGGACAAGACGGACAGCTTAATTTGGCATTCATTCCCCTGGTTTCACAATAAAATCAAACAAATAGAGTGGCAGAAGGTGACAAATGCTGTAAACATCACCAGAGCAGAAGGCAGATCTGCGTCTGACATAAAAATAGTCCGACATCAAGGTGTATGTAGAACAGAGTCGCTGTGCACATGTGAATATGTTTCCCATATTTCTATTAGAAGGACTGCCCCACACACACTATGTGAGGAACATTAAAATCCCTGAACCGATTCAAGATGTCACATAAAATAATAAATCTTAACTAGAAGACAGACAGCGTGAACTGCCTGCTTGGAGTCTGCTTCTAACAGTAGCCTGCTGTTCCTCAATATAAAAGAATCTGCACGCTCAGGTTAGAGGCACAAATATAACGTCATGTTGCACCAGACCAGTGTGCCACTATTTGTTAGGCACATTTGTGCATCACATATTAGTTGCACATTTATTGAATGGTACTTCTTCCTATTCATAAAAGCAAATTCCTTTACAGAAAGTTGATAGATCAGATCACTTTTTCAAAAATAGCTCCTTGCTGTAAATTGTAATTTAATTTCTGCCTTTTCAGCCACCGTTTAGGGCAGGAGTCTTCAACTCTGGGCTTTGAGGTCTGGTGTCCTGGAACTTCTGGATGTATCCCAACACACCTGAATCAAATAGCTGAAAAACCTCCTCAGTATGCAGACAAGTTCTCCAGAGTCCTGCTAATGACCTCTTCCATCGATTATTATGAGCGATGTGAGATCTTTGGGAAACAAGTTGGAGGAACTCCAAGCCTTAACAAGGACCCAGCCAGAATATTGGGAAAGCAGAATTATGTATTTTACTGAAATGTGGCTGCAGGATCATATTTCTGACTCCAGCGTCTCTCTGCCAGGCTTTCTGACCATATGAGCAGACAGAGATTTAAACACAAGTGGAATTTTGTAAAGTGCCTTGAGATGACATGTATCATGAATTGGCGCTATACAAATAAAACTGAATTTAATTTAATTGGAAAGAGAAAAGGTGGAGGATTGGCGGTGCTGGTGAACAAACGATGGTGTCACCCAGAACATGTGAAGTTTTGTCTCTGCAGCCAAGATACTGAAGTGTCAGCAGTGAGTTTTAATCCATATTATTTACCCAAAGAGTTCATCAGTGTTATTTTGGCAACATTGTACGTTCCACCATCAGCTGTTGCTGACACTGCATGTGATGTCATCCGCTCAGTTGTGGATGAGCTACAGACACAACATCCAAATGCATTTCTGGCAATATCTGGTGATTTTAATAAGGTCTCACCCTCTGCTACGCTTCCAACATTTCAACAGTTTCTCACCTGCTCTACTAGAGAAAACAAAACTCTATACTTGTTTTACGCAAATGTCAAAGGCTCATAAAATACGCCTATTTTTAACGGCAACCTGCAGTAAAGAGAACTGTGAAAAATGGTAGGATGCTGAGGAAGCCCTTAAGAGTTGTTTTGAAGCAACAGACTGGGATGAACTGTGCCAGTCACATGGAGAGGACATCAATGCCATGACTGAGTGTGTGACTGACTATACACTCACCGGCCACTTTATTAGGTACCCCATGCTAGTAATGGGTTGGACCCCCTTTTGCCTTCAGAACTGCCTCAATTCTTCGTGGCATAGATTCAACAAGGTGCTGGAAGCATTCCTCAGGGAGTTTGGTCCATATTGACATGATGACATCACACAGTTGCCGCAGATTTGTCGGCTGCACATCCAGGATGCAAATCTCCCATTCCACCACACCCTAAAGATGCTCTATTGGATTGAGATCTGGTGACTGTGGAGGCCATTTGAGTACAGCGAACTCATTGTCATGTTCAAGAAACCAGTCTGAGATGATTCCAGCTTTATGACATGACGCATTATCCTGCTGAAAGTAGCCATCAGAAGTTGGGTACATTGTGGTCATAAAGGGATGGACATGGTCAGCAACAATACTCAGGTAGGCTGTGGCATTGCAACGATGCTCAATTGGTACCAAGGGGCCCAAAGAGTGCCAAGAAAATATTCCCCACACCATGACACCTCCACCACCAGCCTGAACCGTTGATACAAGGCAGGATGGATCCATGCTTTCATGTTGTAGACGCCAAATTCTGACCCTACCATCCGACTGTCGCAGCAGAAATCGAGACTCATCAGACCAGGCAACGTTTTTCCAATCTTCTATTGTCCAATTTCGATGAGCTTGTGCAAATTGTAGCCTCAGTTTCCTGTTCTTAGCTGAAAGGAGTGGCACCCGATGTGGTCTTCTGCTGCTGTAGCCCATCTGCCTCAAAGTTCGACATACTGTGCGTTCAGAGATGCTCTTCTGCCCCCCTTGGTTGTAACGGGTGGTTATTTGAGTCACTGTTGCCCTTCTATCAGCTCGAACCAGTCTGGCCATTCTCCTCTGACCTCTGGCATCAACAAGGCATTTCCGCCCACAGAACTGCCGCTCACTGGATGTTTTTTCTTTTTCGGACCATTCTCTGTAAACCCTAGAGATGGTTGTGCGTGAAAATCCCAGTAGATTAGCAGTTTCTGAAATACTCAGACCAGCCCTTCTGGCACCAACAATCATGCCACGTTCAAAGTCACTCAAATCACCTTTCTTCCCCATACTGATGCTTGTTTTGAACTGCAGGAGATTCTCTTGACCATGTCTACATGCCTAAATGCACTGAGTTGCCGCCATGTGATTGGCTGCTTAGAAATTAAGTGTTAACGAGCAGTTGGACATGTGTACCTAATAAAGTGGCCGGTGAGTGTATAAACTTCTGTATGGATATCACCATCCCCACCAGAACAGTGAGATGCTTCCCCAACAACAAACCCTGGATCACCAGTGAACTGAAGGAACTGCTGAATGAGAAAAAAAAGAGTCTCCAGGAAGGGAGAGAAGGAATTACTGAGGAGTATACAGAAGAAATGTAAAATCAAGATAAGAAAAAGCAAGGAGGTCTGCAGGAAAAAGCTGGAGAGCAAGCTCAAGCGGAACAGTAAAAGAGATGGGTGGTCAGGGATGAAGACGAACACAGGCTTCAAGAAGAAGGAGGATCGTACAGATGGAAGTCTGGACAGACCCAATGAGCTGAACACATTCCTCAGCAGGTTTAGTGCAGGAACAAGCTCGGCATCCTTCTCTCCTGCCGACAGCCAAACAGTCGTCACACCCTCCTTAGACCCAATGCTTCCCTGCTACACTTCAGAGGTTTTATCTTCTGCCTCAGGCAGCTTCTACATGTTTGTTCTCAGCAGAAGATGGTGCTTTTCCCTGTGCCTCCCCCTTCCACTTTTCTATCTCTAGAAGTCAAGCGAAGAGGCAACTGGAGAGACTGAACTGAAATAAGGCTACAGGTCCAGATGGTGTCCACCCCAGAGTCCTGAAGGCCTGAACAGAGCAGCTCTCTGAGATTCTTTAGCGCCTCTTCAACCTTAGTCTGACCAAGGAGAAGGTTCCAGTGTTGTGGAAGAACTCCTGCATTGTTCTGGTACCGACGTAATCTATCCTCTATCATCCATCCTTAATGACTTTAGACCCACATCATGAAGGTCCTAGGGAGACTCCTGTTGGCCCACCTGTGTAAACAGACAAGCAGCTATCAGGACCCCCTGCAGTTTGCTTATCGACGTGAAGTTGGAGTTGAAGATGCCATCATACACATGCTTCAACACCCACTGTCATTTAGGCAAGGCAGACAGAACTGTGAGGATCATGTTCTTTGATTTCTCCAGTGGATTTAACACAATTCAGCCTGATTTGCTTTGTCAGAAACCCCAGAAGACTCAGATGGAGGCCTCAACAATCGCCTAGATCAGAGACTACTAGACAAACAGACCACAGTTTGTGAGACTGGAAGACTGTGTGTCTAGCCAGGTAGTCAGCAACACAGGAGCACCACAGGGGAGCGTACTCTCACTGCTCCTTTTCACTGTTTACACCTCAGACTTCCAATAAAAGGCAGACTCCTGTCATCTGGAGAAATACTCGGATGGTTCTGCAGTCGTTGGATGCATTAGAGATGGACAGGAAGCTGGTGTGGGTGTGAAACATTGCAACCCAAGCTTTTTTGTGCGCAGGTAGGGATTACACATGAGGCCCCTGCTGTTAGAGTATAGTTAACTCAGAATCAGAATCAGGACACCAGTTTGAAATTATAAGAACTTTTTGACTTGGTGCATTATCCTGCTGGAGACGGCCATCAGAAGATGCAAGCACTGTGGCCATAAAAGGACAGGTGGTCTGCAACAATACTCAGGTAGGCTGAGGGTTGATTTAAGTGACCACAGGACAGTAATAAATCCCCTTTCTTCCAAATACTGATACTTGGTTGGATGACCTTCTTCACTTGGTCTAAGCGGATTAATGTATTCAGTTTATACCATTTGATTGGCTGATTCACTATCTTAATTAACACTCATTTGAACACGTGTACCTAATAAAGCGACCAGTGAGTGTTCCATGGACAAGCAGAACTAGATAGAAGAAAATTAAAATAAAACATGAATCTTTTATAGTTCCTACCGCCACTTTTTCTTTTACGGCCATACTTTGTGCTTATCTCAAGCTCTGTTTTACCTCCCCCTGCCTTTTACTACCTACTAAAAACTGCAGCTGCAAAGTTTGCTCAAACCACTTTACAGTGGTGACCTCAAATCTCCGCAGGCATCCAGGCATCCTGGCATCCTGGCAGGCAGCGGACCTGAGTTGTTGCGCAAATTTGTGTATTTTTTGTCAGACTTCAGCTGTATTAAATAATTCACTGGTAGGTCTGTATATAGGGAGATGGCTGCAGGGTTCTGTATTTTTAGCCTTCCTGGATTTATGTAAGGCTCTTTATGTAATCATAAGGTTTAATGGTGCATTTTGCTGTCAGGCCTCACTCATGATGAGCAGATATATGGAACAAGGAAGTTATTATCAATCACTTGTGGCAGATATGCATACATCCATATAGATTGGCCCACTTATCAGCATCATATATGTTGTATGATGTGTGAGGACTACATACTGGGCATTTTTAGTATGCTATAACTGTGTGTCAACTTTGTCTCCATTAATCAAATTTCAAAAACACTCGCATCACCGTCTTTTATCATATGCTGAACAGGCCTCAGTAACGTCAAACCTTGGGCCTGTCCTGCGTTGATGAGATTGAGTCATCAGCCAGCGTGCGCCGAAAAGCCTAAATGGAGGCTGTGAAAGAGTTATTAGTAAACACATTTATCTTCCTGATGCTTGGAGTTTGAAAAGGCTCTCCAGTCGACACGTTGCGGCATCCTGCGGTTTCTTATCTGAGGCTGAATGGAAGTCGTGGTGACAACCACAATTAGGCGGGACAGCACAGGATGGGAGCGGGTCACATGCATTGTAATTACTTAGTCGCTGCAGTGAGGCTAGTAACACCAAAACGGAGGCTGCAATTCACAGAGGCTGAGACTAATCCAAAGCAGTGATGGTAATTGGACGTTTTTTGTCTGATACAGTGGCGCGCAAAACTGTGCAGCTTAATTAGAAATTTGCAATTACTGAGTAATAAAAATTATATGAATCAACAATGGGTACAAACTCATATAAGTATACATAAATGCTGACCTATCTTATCATATTTGTTTTGAAAAGAATTTGTCTTAATTGTGTTGCACCATAACAACAGAAATTACCATTGTTTAACTCGTTAAACAGAATATATGAACAAAAATGTCATTTCTAGCTGGGGAAAATGTGAGGACACCTTAGCATCTAATGGCTAGAGTTTACCCACTTGGACTAATGTCAGTGAGACACTTCTTTTTGGCATTTTCCAGTCTCTTAAGATGTAACGTTTCAAGTCACCCTGCAGCATCCCAGATCAAAATTCTTTCCATTTCTTAATCCACAGCCAGTCCTTGGTAAATCTAGTAGATGTATGTTGTCAAACTCTGTAATGTTGCTGGGTATAATTTTATTTCAGTTTCAACTATTTACACGCTTACAGAGTTGAATTTAAGGTGGATTCTTAAATTGCTATCCTGCAACTGAGCTGGCCAGGCTCAGTTGCAGGATAGCGTCCCCAAACCTTGATACTTCAAGCTCAGTGTTTCACAGATGCTGTATTTGGTTTGTAGCAAACATATCTCCTGTTTTGGCGTCCAGATATTTCAGCTTTGGACTCATCTCTCCAAATATTATTTCAGAGGCCCTGATCGTTGTCTACGTTCTTTGTGGCGAACATCCGTCTGGCCTTCATGGTTTTCTTGGAGAGCATTCATTCTTGCATGCTTTCAATTTAAATGAAACTTGTGTTGTATTTTTCTGGTTTTACAGTCATGCACTTTCACATCAACAGTAGCTAGAGGCCTCTGTAAGTCCCATGAAGACATTTTAGGGGTTGTGGGGATGTCTTGCAGGACATCCCCAACTGGATGGCCAGAACTTGGGTATGTTGGGAGATGTTGTCCTCCACTTGTAGACTGTTTTACCCACGGTAGCATTGTGGCAACTTCCATATTTCCGCATTTTGTTTAAAAGCACAAATGCTTTCATAGGGTGGCATTTTTAAGGTTTTGATAGAGTAAATCAAGACCGAAAAGGTGAAGGTTGGTTTAATTAATAGGTATTATGAATCTAAACATCCTTTTAATTTAAGTGCAGGGAGAAGTTTTTTAATCAACCTCAGAAATACATCACAAATGACAAATAATTGTAATTAAACTGAGTCCTGTTTGTTTTCCGCGCTCTGTGTTGCTTTACGTTCACCTCCCCGTCATTATTTGCTGTTCAGCAGTGAAGGTGAAAGCATTGAAAGTTATCCCCGGAGTGAGTTGTTATTGCAGCATGGGTCTGGGCAAGCCCCTCAGATGTAAAACAACAGTCTTGGCTTGAAAGTCCTTTGAAAACAAACCTCAACTCTCGCTGGCACTGGACGTTTATTTATCCCACAGATACAGGCTGCGTTGCTTGGGGCTGCCTGATACAGCCCAGCTCCATTTTTCATATTTCCACTTTAGCTACACAGGCTCTTAACAGTGCTGCTCATATTGAAGTATATTGAGATGCTCCAGTGTGTGTATGTGGGTGATAAGTGATAGAACAGCTCTGCCTGGAGCAGTCCTGCTTTGTTCAGTGATTGAACTGTCCTTTCCCTGTCTTTTCTGTTTCACCACCATTTATGAACTTTTCCTGTTGTTGATATTTGTTTTACATCTGCTACAGCTTAAGATTTTTTGCCTCTCAATAAGAAAAACACCAGGACTCCTCTGACATATTGATCAAACACACATAAGTCAGACGGCTGAACAACGTTGAAACAAAAGACGACAAAAAAAAAAAAATCCCTGCGCACATTTCACATGAGTTTGTGACTTGTTTGTGTGTGTGCATGTTTTCCACTGGGCCAAATACATTTTCTGGGATATTTACACCGGGAGCTGACTGATAACATAATTAAGGTCGTGTAGTGATCTGTGGCGGCTGTGTTCCCGCTGCACAGTAAAGCGAGCCAGTAAATAAAGCCCTGGCGCAGGAGGCCATCCGGTGACACAACATATATTCAGCCGAGCCGCACGTACACAAGCAGACCTACAGAGATTTAAACGAGGAACTAGGCAGTCGTGTCACACTGCAAAAATGCCGCTGTGAACTGATGCGATGCTTATGAGGTGAAAGTACAGGTTTGATCAAATTTGACAAGAAGTAACTGATAGCAACTGTTTATTTAACCACACGCGGCCTTTTTATAGCCGGGAGAACAAAGAAGCCAAGAAAGCCATTGTTTTATGACCGATTAATAATTATTTCTCTATGTACATTTCCTCTATGTAAGAAAAATCATTGACAGAGTTTAATATTTTTACCAAATACTTTACTATTAAACTTTATGTTGACAAATGCACTCATGTGGTTGGTCTAAAGGCTGGTAAAGTAAGATGAAGACTTCCATCTAAGCCTCACCAGCAAGGAATTTTACCCAAGACACAGAAAAAACAACAACTAATTAAGATCTGGAAGATTGTATCACAGGGTCAAGAATGTTAATCTGCGATGGACTATAGTTGAGCAAAGGGTAAAAAACATCTGATAGTTTCTCTTAAATGTGAACCTAAAACTATGTACAGTTGTTTTAATAAGTTATAAATAAATATGAAATTATATATTAATCCATTCACGCATGATGGAGTTTATGCATTTAATAATTTCTTTGAGCAGTTCTTTTTTTCGGGTGAACAGAAACAAAACTGATATAATAACTATGATTTAAAAAAGGAACTGGATTCTCTAATCAACACTGAACATGTTGAGGAGACACCTGGCGAAGCAATGGAGTGGCCACCCCATATATAGTGGTTATTAAGGCCCTTTCACAGTTTGTGTCCTGCTTGCAACGGTGTTCAGCGTATTTGTGCAGTGCTGCGCTGGTTGGGTTGGCAGGTCATGTCATGATCTAGTTTGCTTGCTGTCAGCAGCAGAGTGCTAGTACTAGCCCTGATAGTTGGAAGAAAAAGAGCAGTGCGACGCCCTCAGATCCAGAGAGCAGCTTAAGGAGTTCAGGCTTGTTAAAGAGCTCAGTTTCCACAGCGATACGATCTCAAAATTGTGTCACACGGTTCAGGAAACTCAGCAACACAAAATAATAACTTCTCCTCCATTTTACTTCCTGGTCCTCCTGGCTGATGGCGCAGTCTCTACTGGCTGTACATGTATTTATCACTGCGTTCCAGGGTCAAAGTTGTTCATTGTTGAACTATGACCATGCTGTGTGTGTGAGCTCACCAAGCAGTGCACTGCACTTGGACTTTGCTTGTCACAGTGATATACTGCCCTTGCGCAGCACAAACCATTGAAAATAATGGTTTTCAATGCACGAGTCGTGTCCTGTGTTTAAGGCCCTTCAATCCTCAACACAGCCAGCTGGGGTTTGATTCCTGACTTTGAGACATTTGCTGCATGTTTGTCTACCTTCTCTCTCAGCCAGTCTCTTGTCAGAATGAAGGAAAAGGGATGAAAAAGGAAACGTTTTGACCAGTCTGTCTGATTTGATTGAATTTGACTTTGTAAAGTGCCTTGAGGTAACGTATGTTGTGAATTGGTGCTATCTAAATAAAATTGAATTGAATTGACTTGAGTGTTCCCTCACCATGGAGTGAGATACCACTGTTCAAGAAAAAATCTAAATCAGCTCAAAGGAAACTTGTAGCCACCCACATGGATAAAACCCAACACTTTCTGTGGAAGTGTTTTATGACCAAACAACATGAAGTTTAAGCGATGTATCCACAATAACAAGTATGTTTGCAATAGTCATTGTAAGGATTTCATACCTAAGAACACTGAACCAACTGCAAAGCATGGTGCTGGTAGCATCATGCTGAGGTGCTGTGTCACCGTCAGTGGTCCTGGTGCATTTCACAGAGATATCCATCCATCCATTTTCCTACATGTTTATCCTTATTGGGGTCGCGAGGGCTGCTGGTGCCTATCTCCAGCTGTCAATGGGCGAGAGGCGGCGTACAACTTGGACAGGTCGCCAGTCTATCACATTCACAGAGATAATGAAATAATAATAAAAGAGGAATTCCTCTAAAGTGTTTAACTTGATCTATTGAGATCATAAAGACACAAAAGGACTGGTATTATAATGGATAAAGTAGGCTGAGACAATAAGCTGTCCTAAAAATGTAAGCACAATCCTTAAAAACTGGGGCAATGCCAGTGAACCGGTTGGTATAAATTAGCTCCACCGGTTTTGCGTAGAGCAAAATCCAGCCAGAATCATGTCAGAGCTTGTTGCTGAAAACAAGAAGTGTGGAGTTCAGTTACACCCTGCAAAACGACTTTGACCAAATGCACGTTGGGCTGTATCACATATTTGAGCCTGTTTATATAATTTTGATCCTGCCTGGTTCAAGAAAATACACAATGGATTTAATTATATAGACACCCAAATCTTTTAAAATATTTTTATCATTGATTAAAGGTGCTTGTTGTACAATCATTCTACCCTGCTGAACTTCACATCAAAACACCAAAACTGATAATCACGCTGAGTAATGTCAACTTCTCACCAGAACTGTAGCTCCAAGTCTACTGGAGCATCTGAAAGTAAAATTCAGCTTTGAATGATGATGATGCAATCTGCTGTGTTTTCTTAGATAGAAAACTCTTTAACCAGTCTCTGCATGATTTAGTACAATTTATTTTGTAAAGTTCCTTGAGTTGACATATGTTGTGAACTGGCGATATATAAATAAACTTAATTAAATTTGTGAATTTCTGATAATGAACACTAAGCATTTTTTAGATGATAGTGAAGATTTCCAGAAGATAAGAAGGTACAAACATAAAAATTTTATGAATCAAACTCTGTGCATACACAATAACAGAAAGAATATAGACTGTTTCTAAAACTACAAAAGAGTGATTCATCTTGCCCCTGGAGTTTTTCAAGCAAGGTCAGAAAAGATCTATGTATTGATGTTCTGGATATACAGTAGTGTGGCAGAGTTTAAATGTTTTATGACATGAAAACTTA
This sequence comes from Fundulus heteroclitus, assembly GCF_011125445.2. Taxonomy (NCBI): domain Eukaryota; kingdom Metazoa; phylum Chordata; class Actinopteri; order Cyprinodontiformes; family Fundulidae; genus Fundulus; species Fundulus heteroclitus. The sequence continues at coordinate 28,682,758 of NC_046364.1, forward strand.
GAGAAACATGGTATTCATACTTGCCAAAGTTACGCAGTAAGACTTTTGAGCTTCCTCAAAGGTGTTTTGACTAAGACGATTTTAAAAATCTATGCTTCACCAACTGGTGACCTAATGTATGAAAACTCTTCATTTTTAATTGACTTTAATTGAATAATTTTATCCATAAATAAAATACTTTCAAGCTCATGGAGCTATGATTCGACAAGAGGCAGGATACACTCAGGTTAGCCTCCCAGCCCAACGGGGACAGAGAACAGAAAAGCAGCGGCATAGCAGCACTTTTCCGTTCCATTTAGTATCTCTATTAACCTAACATGCAGGTATTTGGTCGGTGGGAGGAAGCAGGAGCCCCATGAGAAAAACCCTCGTAGTCCAAGCTATAACATACAAATTTCAAATAGAAAATACCCCAGCTGTTCTTTTAAACTAGTATACACTCTGACATGACACTGCTTAAAAACTACAGTATTGATCGCTGATAAAATGAAAGTAATTGAGGAGAACATTTAAAGATTTATCATTTTGTCGTGGTTGGCGTGGGTCAGATCAGCTTGGGGTACACTTCTATGTAGGAAGAGAGATCTTACAGCTGGCATCGCATGAATTGTGAATCATCTGAACAGAGCACCTTCTTCCACATGATTGCTGTGTCCCCCACAGGGCTTGAGGCAAATTTCAAAGGGGAGTTTCTTCTTTCTAGACTTTATCGTGCCACTTGTTGTCAGTTTTTTTTGTTCAGGGCAGCCGAGGTGTGTAGTTGTCTTGCCTACCTTTCTTCTGCAGGGTGCGACAGGCGGACGGTGGCAGCACGTGTTTCGCATTTCACCAATCAGGAGGAGAACTTCAGAATCAGAATCAGATCTACTTTCATAATCACAGAGGGAAATTACTGTTTCAGTACATCATAAACATTTCAGGGGGAGACAAGTTACTGTGGCCATGCTGCCAAGGACAGCGCCTCACACGGTGCTCACAGGGCGCTGCCATTGACTCTGTGGAAAGATAGGAGCCACACTATGAAGGGAGAGGGAAAAACGCATATATCACACTTTATCCTATTTACCAGGATACAGTATGAGATATCAAAAACCTCAGCACGAAAAGCACAAATAAGACGAGACACATAAGCAGAAGGTTAACAGGTGGCTGGACACAGATGGAAATCACTAGAGCATTAGCTGACCTGATCAGTACCTGAGCAGAATGCTCCTTGTTTGCTCAGTCTCCAAATTCTTCCTTGACTAATTGCTCGCTTTACCTCTATAGATCTGTTCCTGTTCCTGCTCTGTGCTGTCACATCTCTCCTTGCTCATCACCATTCTGGTCCTCTGGAAGTTCCAAATCCCTCCAGCTTTCCTGGCACTCCAGTCGACCGAAGCTCCTCCGGTCCTGCTGGCGTCATGCAGTCCCCAACCAGCATGTCCAACCTCCGCCAAGGAATATCTCACCAGAACTGGAACCGTACCTCTGCTTGTCACTGATCACCACAGCCAGACTAACTCCTTCCAGTTTTTCACATACAATTCACTCCATAAGTCAGCCTCTGTCTCTCCTTCCCACAGTCCGTGACCAGAGCCATCCCAGCCGGCCAGGTTTCACATCCACATCCATAACCCCTCTCCCTTCCACTTTCTCAATAAGCGACTTAAACCGTTTATCTACCTTTGTGCTTGTTGCTTCTGGGTCATCATGGAAAATAAGAACATGACACTTGTTTACAAAGGCCAGATCCCTAATAGTTGTCTTGTCAAAAGATTCTCACACTGGAGCTGTGGATTTCTGCTTCAGAGTTACCTTGAACCTCCTGGCTGCTTCTCTAATCAATTCTCTCCTTGCCTGACCTGTTGGTTTAGGTTGACAGACATTTCTTGGTGAGGTAGCAGTTGTGCCATACACTATTCATTTTGAATGATGTATACGAACAGTGCTCTGCATGGTGTTCAAAGCTTGGGATATTGTTGGATAACCTAATCATGCTTTCAACTTCTCCACAGCCTTCTCCCTGACCTGTCTGCTGTGTTGCCCGGTCTTCATGATGCTGTTTGTTCACAAATGATTCCTAACAAACCTCTGAGGTCTTCACAGAACAGCTGTGTTTATACTGACAACAAATTACACATAAATGGATGATTTCTAAATGCAGTTATGTAAGTGTCTAAGAGTAAAAGGGGCTGAACAATTATGGATGCCCCACTGTTCAGGCATTTTATAGGAAAAATGTAAAAAAAATACATATTTCTTTTCCTTTCATGTCACAGTTCTAAACTACTTAGCATCGGGCTATCGCATAATATCAAACAAATATGGATTTAACTTAAATTCAAGGGGTCTGAATATTTTTTTGTTAGGCTGCATCTGTCTATATTAAAACGAGTGAACAGGTCAAAGTCTTCAAATTAAACGGGCAAATTTGCTTACACTGCAGACTCATTCATATGGAACTCATATTCAAAGATCAAAACCCAACAATCATGTAAAAGGTTTATTTTACACAGTGAAGCACATCTCCCCTCTGCATAATCTCTTCATATTAATCTTAACCGCTAACCTTTTCTTGTGTTTCCACTTATCATAAGCCCACATTTAAATCTTCAAAGTAAAATACCCTTTCTCACATGATCAAGACTGACCAGGCAGCTGCTTTAAGACTTGCGAGAGGATTAAAGGAACTTTCAAACTAAACACAAAAACTCCACATGTGAGCAGGAGCGAGCAACAAGTGGGATGGAAGATTGGACAGAGCTCCATACACTCTTGGCTGGGGAGACGAGGGAAACGATGGCACACAGGCCAGGGGAACGCTTTGAGATGTTGCTCAAAGAAATATTTTGCTTACATGATTATTCAAGGGTTCAGCATGTTTTTTTGTGATTTGCAGGCATAGGGCCACATAGTGCTGTTTGTAATTTAGTAGAAGAATAAGCTCTGGTTTGGCCAAGGTTTTAGAAAAGTCCTTTCCTCAGCAGGCATAGGGAAGTTGGTTAGAGTTGATGGGAAGGTGGATTGAGATAAATACATGGTAACCCTGGAAGAAAATCAATTAGAGGCTGCAGACCCTTCAGAATGAGGTGAAGTTTCACCTTCCTGCAGGACAGAAAGTCTAAACACACAATGGAATGGTTTAGATCAAATGATAAACATGTTAGAACGTCTTAGTAAAAGTCCACTTCCTAAATCTGACCTGGCAGATACCTTTTGAGCATTTATATGGATTTCACAACCAAACTCCCCTTGTGTTTTATTTCAAAACATTTTTAAGCACTTTAATCAATTTGTCACAAAAACATTCTAATTTGCTGAAAAATCAAAATAAATGGCTCACCACACTTTCTCCTGAATAAAATGCTCTTTTTATGATTTCACACTAAATGTTTTTGCATTTTTTTTTCCAAATGTTGTTCAGTCATCAATTAAGTTACTCAGGATTTAGTCCACTGAACATCACTGTGCAAACAGTTGCGGTTTTGCTCATAATTACAACCTAACTTCTCTGTATGAGTACACATAAATTAGTGTTTCTATTTTGTTCATTTGGCCAAATTGACATCACAGATGTTCTCAGTTTTACTTCTAAGTGGCATCTTTTTCGCTCGTGGTTGACAAATTACTGGCTATGTGTGCAAGAATGCCAAAAAGAGTACAATAAAGATCTGCAGAGTTCCCCTGCAACTGTACCAACAAACGACTAAACACACCATACAATAGACATTATGTAGTTACATTTCCTTTAATTATGTTAACCTAGTAAAGAATATGAGAGGAAGATTGAGTTTATTGCATAAATTAAACCTTTGAATTTGAATTTACTGAGTAGTTAATAGAGTTGCTTTACATAGATATAAAAAGTTTTTCCAATAGATGAAAAGAAAAACAAAACAAAAAGAACTCGTCTGTGTACAATCTCAGCAGTGAATCGTAGCGTGAAATAAGTGTGAATATCAGACTCCTCACATTGCAAATTTATCGCACATTATTAACACAGACGATTCTCATCTGACCGAAATGAGCAATTGAGATTCCAGATGTCAAGCAGTGATTCCACGTTTGATCTGGTTAGGATGCTCCTAGTGTGAGTGTGGGAGATCTTTCCTACAGAGGATCTCTGTTGCAGGGTGTGGCCATCACCTGTGGGTCTCATACCTATCTGCAATCCCATCATCTGACTGCTGGTGTTTTAAGTCTGCTGATCAAGTCAATGATGCTCTGCCTTCTCGGTAGAGTCCAGCCGATGTAACACTACTTTAGAGATTGCTAGAAATAAACTTATATTTTACTGCATACCTTTCTTCCAGCTGATTCTTTGTGTCCAGCTTGAACTCGGCTTCCTTGCCAAGCTCATGCCCCTCCTGCAAGCCTCTTTATGTCCCTTTATCTCTCTATCTATCTATCTATCTATCTATCTATCTATCTATCTATCTATCTATCTATCTATCTATCTATCTATCTATCTATCTATCTATCTATCTATCTATCTATCTCTCTCTATATATATATATAGTACCTTAGGTCCACCTACATACTACATAGTAAGTAGCTATTATAGTCACATTATGTTTATTCCCCATGGAAACAGGAAGTCATTCATTGCTAAGTAATTTGCAACCTGTTAAAGTAGAGTATAACTGAAAAACAAATAATGTTACGTTTATTTTACATAAATTGTTATTCCATTTTTTGCCAAGATGAATTTCTTTTTTCTGATGTAAAAAAAACCTTGCCGTTAATGTAAATTATACCCACCCCGGTGAATAAAAGCTATCAGGAAAACGGTTGTGTTTTTCTGAAATGTTTCACTGTGACATCTTGCTACTGCAGTAAAAAGTGAATTTATTTTTAGGCTTTTGACAGATTTTCACTTTAAGGAACAAAAAATGTGTCACTGGCCTAAAGTAAGAATTTCGATTACTGAAACAACTTGATTGAACTTGGATATGATTGGATGTTTTTCTAGGATTGCCTTTTTGCTAAGCACTTGGACAATATATTTTGATATCGCTGTGTTAGAGTTAGAGATTTTTATTCAAAGCCAAAGTTAGAAACCAGCGTTGAATTTTCTATCTAAAAATAGCTTTAAATCGCCTGAATGAAGCCTTCAGTTTGGCCTCAACAATAGCATGTGTCCAGTGTATTGTCGCCCAGCAGAAGTCAACCACTGGCTTTCTAAACAAAAACAATGGGCCTGCCAATTGAAAGCAGTCATTCTGTAGTTTTTGAAGGAGACCCTGTGTTAGCACATCAAGTTCTGTGAGACCTGTCTAGAGCTCAATTCACAGCGACTGAGGGGCTTTCATCTCTCTAGAGCCTATCACTCTAAGCTGGGAAACAGGAGCTAAGGGACTCTCAACTCAGAACCCTGGCCCAGCTTCATGGTCCTCAAAACGCCTCCTACTCCTGCCTGTCACAGCGGCCCCTCTCAAAGGAGTCTTTCAGTATTGTGTGTGGAACCCAGTTCCAGGTCAAAAGGAGCCCAGAGATTTAGCGCTGAAGCCTGAGAGCAAACAAATAGCTTGCTTGGTGAGCTTCTGAAGTTATTTTGGATATTCCATCAGTACAAAGGTATTACTGATCTAAGTATTTGGTGTAGACGCACCAGAGCCAATATGACTGCGGTGACAGAGGTGCTGGCTTTATGTTAGCTTCTATTACTTCATCAACGGAGGTGGGGTATAGGTCCTCCAGCAAAAGTTCACACACTCCTTATTGACGTTGCAAAAACTCATTCGACACGTCTCAACAAAATGCCACCAAATGTCTAAGATAAATTAAAACTGGTGACACCCGCTGTGGCATTTTCAGAAACACAATTATACTGACCTGGATGGGAATGACATTTAAAAGAAACATATTTGCCCCAATCAGAGGGATTATTGCAACAAATCCTGTTTAATAGACAGACTAATATAACGTGCACCGAATAAAGAACCTGTTGTATTTCCCACAATATCAGGGCTGAATTAGTTTGGTCAGATTGGTCTTTCTTTGATCTGCGCTCCGATGGGGGGCGCTTGTGCAGTACAAGGTTGCGTCCTTGTGCAGAGTGTGTTTTGTCTCGCCCTCTATCCGCCCTGAGTGGCAGCTCGGCTTCATTTGGGAGACACCACCACTGTCCTCTGTCTCCTGCTGTCTTTGCTCAAGCCTTTGTGTGAGCCTCAGCTGCTGATTGGGCTGTATAATGTGACTGATGTCCTCTGGGCAATCTGCTGTTGGGACAAGGACGCGCTCAGGTGATCCAGAGGCTGATTGGCGCCGGGCTAATGGAGAGGATGCCGCGACCTCTGGGGCCGCCAGGTGCCAAACCGGGCCTGTTAATTATGCATTGGGACGCTGCTGGAACCAGCCCCCCCTCCCGCCCACGTGGCATCTAAACACGCACACCCAGAGAAATTCACTAGTATCACAATCTTACCAGTCTAGGAGTGTCTGTGTGTCTGTGTGTGTGTGTGTGTGTGTGTGTGTGTGTGTGTGTGTGTGTGTGTGTGTGTGTGTTTACAGACACGTGTGTGAGAATTTAGACCATCTGGTGTCACGCTGAGCTGTCTCTCTGGGCATTGTGTGAACATCAGAGAAGAGGATGCTTAACTACTGTGCATAGGTGTGTGAAATGTCCATATTTCTCTGAGTTAGGATTTAATAGCTGGGAAGGAAAGCCAGCTGATCATAACATTTCTGTCTTTTGTCTCTCGTTTCTTTCCTGCCCTCTGTGGTTTCTTCACCCCTCCCTCTTCTTCTCGTTCCTACATCTCCTTTTGTTTAAGCTTCAGATGGTCTGCTGGATAGGCTAATTCGCTGCTACTTTATCATCTACTATAATCAGACAGGCGTAAAGAAGCGGTGTTATGCTGTGTTACATGTAGTACAGTTGTGTGTGTGTGTGTGTGTGTGTGTGTGTGTGTGTGTGTGTGTGTGTGTGTGTGTGTGTGGTGGACTGCATTGTTAGAGGTGCTGCCTGCCAACACTATTTCTTTTAGACAGACAAAAAGCCTTGTTTTGGATGAGGTATGTTTATTGTTCGTGCTGACACCGCTTTTATGACAGAATGACTAACGAGTACACTTTTGTGTAAGTGTGTATTATCGTGGCACAAACACTGTTGAAAACAACAGGAATTAGCAGGAGTCAAAGTGAAATTTATGGTTTTAAAAATTCCGGGGTAGCTGAACGTCTACGGCCCGTTGCATCTACAACCCCTTCTTTAAGCCTTTTACAGAATTATCGATCTGAATTTGCAAATTTGCATAAAAAAATAGTTCAGTTGAGATATGAAAGTCAACATTCACAAAAAGACAAGTATCCACGGTGCGTTGCAGAAATATTCCTGTCTCTTAGCTTTTTTACTTTATGTCATAATACAACCAGAAACCAATCTAACATGAATGGGCTTTGGTGTTAATAATCCCACTGTGGCTCTGGCTCTGTGTTGTTTTCTGCTACAATGGGAACTTCTTAAATCATGTGTAGCCTGCAACAGGTCTTCCTCCAGGATATCCCTGTACTTAGCTCCATCCCACCTTACAATTGACTTTGACCAGCTTTGCCGTCCCTGCAGCTGGAAATAATCCTCACATCATGATGTTACCGTGTTTCAACATGGGGATGGTGTGTTATGGTTAATGTGTTAGCTTTCTTTTAAACGTAGCATTTTGGATTTTTGCCAGAAAGTTCAGTGTTGGTTTAATCTGACCACAGCCTTTTCTTCTTCATGTCACCTACAAACTCAAACCATGCCTTCCTATGGCTTCCTTTCAATGATGGGGTTTTTTCTTAACAATAAAGGCCAGGTTTGTGGAGTGCACATCTAACACAGTAGTCTTCCTATGCACAGATCCTCCCAGTTGAATAGTGGATCTCTGCAGTTCCTCCAGTGTTATCGTGGACATCTTGGGTGCTTTGATGGATAATGCTCTCCTCGGTTGTAAAAATGTGGATTTTTATTTAATTTAGCACAAGGATCAGATGTAAATTAAGCTATGTAGCAAGCAAATTTGCTAGATTTAGCTTAACTCCTAGACTGCGACAATTTACTTCAATATGCACATTGGTATGAGAGGAAAATGCATCACCCTTGACTGGTTTCACACTGGGCCTCCTTCAAAAACTGCAGAATAACAAAATTGAACAACTGATACTGGTAAACATATCCCTCCTTGGCTGGATAGTGGTTTAAGGCAAATTTGTGACAATAGTCAACGAGGGGGTATACCTCTCAACACTTTTCTCTCCCTGACCTGTCTGCTGTGCTTCTTGGTCTTCATGATACTGTTTGTTCACCGATGTTCTCTAACATCGGTGAACAAAGGGAGACGAATACCAAAGCACACAGGACTGTTAAAGTTTTGAATTTGTAAGAAACTTTTAAAGCTGTGTATCATTGTTGTTCCACGTTCCATTTTGCGCTGGTCTGTTATATAAAACTCTTATAACATGTATTGAAGTTTGTGGCTGAAAAAGAAGAAAATACGAAAAAAGTTCACGGGGCATGAATTTTTTTGTCGAACGCTGTATTCACTTTGCCTAATCTGTTTAAACCCCAGTTGCTCACTCATTAACATGATGGTCTAGAGTGCAGTGAACTCGTTTCTTTTTCCCCTTTTGGCAGTTTTGACCTTTTCATCAATATTACAAGAAATACATGGGCAATGAATGTAAGCCAAAATCATGACACTTAAACAAGACTTCAAAAATGGTGGACAATGTCACACTGTTTTACTTTGAAGGTGTTCTTGCAATAATGGTCAGGTATTATTATTCTGTGTCTGTAGAGTTGTACTGCAGGGAAGATAAAGGTTATGTTGTCCTGTCTGAAAGCAGCTAGAAGTCCATTACGTAGCTTATGTCCAGACAGGATGATGTCATTAGGAAGGAAGCCTAATAGGATTTGGTCTCAAACATGGCCTGAAAGGTGCTTCTTTTTTTTAATGCAGCTCTGAATAGAACATAACAGTTTAGATTTTCCTTTTTTATTTGTAAATGTTAGCTGCTGGGTTGGTTATGAAAAAATAAGCTGAATAATGTCGTCAAATCAAGTCATTCTAGCTTGTGTTTAATGCTGTCTTTCATTTCCATTATTTGTTGTTCAGTCCATACGAATATGGAGCCCAATTTCAGATCCTTAATAAGAGAAGTAGTAAGATAAAATGCAGTTTTATTTGCTGAACAGCAATATAGTTTTAACCCAACATCTGTATATCTAGGTTCTCTACCTGCTTGATCCTTACAGGGTTGCAGGGGAACTGATGCCTCCTGTGATAAACGGACAAAAGGTAGGGTACGCTCAAGACAACCCACCAGTCCATCATAGGGCAACAAAGAAACACACACAAAATAGTGCTCATGTCTTACTAGTCTATCCATCACTGCAAAGCCTTGCTTCTGCCGTGGCCCTGCTGTTCTGGCACTGAAACAACTTAGCTGTGGTTTGTAAACGTCCTCATCATCTTACCACCTGCTTACCTTCAAAACTGTTTATATTACATTAAACAACAAATGTCCCTAAATATATTATAGGCATAGATAATCTGAATGTATTTTACCTAAATAATTATTAAAAACCTGTTGCACTACAGGGAATTCTCTGCAATATACTGCATACAGTAGGATTGTAATAGATCTGTAATGTATTGTGTAGCCCTGGAGTTTGACTATGGTTTTTACTATGCTGGTTTAGGATTTTCATGCACAACAATTCTTTATAAATTTATAAAGAAAATGAGAAAAAAGTCCAGTTGGTTTGAGATATTTGCAAAGCAAAAGGAGTTCAAATAGCCACCTGTAACAGCCAATGTATGCAAGGTGCAGTGACACAACATGGTAACCCTTCAAGCATATTGGCTAGATCTTCAGATAACTACACCAAGTGTCCCCCCTGTAAGCTAAGAACATAAATGTGTGCCTATTTGCACACCCACCAAAACTGAACTATAATATACTAAAAATATCGCCTTTAACTTTAGGTCTGATTTTTGTGTAAACAACATGGAAGGCTGAATCAATCATGTCTTTGATCAGTAGTTCAGGCAGGTAGGGGATATTGTCTTACCCCCAAATCCACATCATTCACTCCTGTACTTCCCGTTCCAGACTGCCTCCATGAGTCCGTGAAAAGCAACCACTACTGCATCCGCAGTCATTCTGTCTTGCTCCGCTCTGAGTTCCTTGGAGATCAAGGAGGGCCTGCGCAAGAGGTAAATTCACGCCATAAGAATGGGATATAAAGGAGCCGGAAACTAAACAGTCTTCTCATTCATTCTTTGAACAGCGTCCAAAAAGTTCTCTGTTGCTGATTAAACATCTAGTCGGTATGTTTTTACTTCCATCAAGTATGGTGGTGTAATGATTTTAGGAATATGTTAACCCGGTATTCAGCCAGACACTTCAGGTAAGCTTAAACAGGATTTATTGGAGATGATGATGAAGGTGGATCAGACAGGTTAACAGAAAAATAGTCCAGAGCCGAGTGAAGAGCAATCATCCAAGCAAAAAAACAAAAATGTTGACAGGGAACAGGCAGACTCAAAAAACTGATAACTAAATGAGATCAGGTGGTCAGGCTAAACACAGAATGCTGGAGAGCTCTTACCAAAGCGCTGGAGAAACAGGAAAGTGGAACATGAATGCGAAGTTTCGGCAACAAACAGAAAACTGAGGCAGGTTTAAATAGACGGGCAGACAGGTGAGCAGGCAGAATAATTAACCAAAAACAAGTGAGAACAATCAAGGGATGATGTGGCTGAAAGATTGTCAGGATAAGTGAAAACGGGACAGAACTGAACTAGACGATACAAAACCAAAGTAATCATACAAAGTAATCATAACCCCTAGAAAGAAAACAATAGCTAAGACAGAGCAAAACACAAGCACATAATAAAAAAACAGAAACTAATGCAAATACAGGAACCATGACTAAGTAAACTATAACCATGCAGAAGCTATGAAAGAATCCAAAACAAGACCTAGACCAGAAATAAAGCCTGAGGCAGAGGAGTGAACTTAACTGAGCAAATAAACATAAACCAAGACAGAAACCAGAATATTTTTAAACCACTTTTTAGACGCCTCTTAGGTTCAACTGAGCTTTCTTAAATGTCACTGCCTGCCTGGGTATAGCTGCCAACTATGCCCATCCATGTAAGACCACACTGTACCCATCTTGCAATGGCAGCACCTATAAATCTGGGGAATGATTTTGATACTAAGCCAGTTGTAATGGCAAAATGGGTCCAAGCGTCCCTAATAAAGTGGCCACAAAGGTTACATTGAAATGGTTAACTTTATTTTGAATCAGCCCAGACAGTCTATACAGGGAAAAAAGGGAAAGTGTGAGAAAATGGAAAATCTATATTACAAATGTTTATCACCACCCAGCTTGCTGTGAGTAATTACTAAACTTTTTTTTTCATTAATTGAAGTTGATTAATAAATGCCAAAATAACATTATTTCATATAATGACTTTATTTGTTTCTTAGTTCCTAATTCCCTGAAAAAACAATTTGCAGTGTTTATATAATGTTTATCTGCAGGGTTTAGGACACTCTCTGTGGTTTAATCCATTAAAACAGAACACTCTCCAACTGCGCATTCTTATCCATCTGTTTCTCTGCAGACTTACCGCTGAGGTCTGACCTCTCTAATGGCGAGAACCTTCCATCCAGTTAGAGAAACATAGGAAGTAGAGCTCTGCCAACTCCCACACAGTGTGAAAAGCTCAGTATGTCAAATCTGAGTTATTGTAAGAATGGTGGAGGCAGTTTGTGACTGCGTTTAAAAAGATTAAGTTCTGAAGTCACTCTCAGCAAACATTAAATACATTACTCTTCATCTCTCTGATGCTATTCTGGGGTTGTGTTCTTCAGCTTTCATATTTCATCTACACTGATCGAGAAAGAGAGATAAACAGTGTGATGAAAGTCAGATTTGTTGCACTGTCAAGTGTACAGCCGTTCATTATAAAAAAGTTTTATTGAGTGTGACATTTTTTGGTTGTTTGGCTCAGACTCAGTTATCTGACAGTAGCTTTGACACATAATCTGTCGTGCAACTGCTTCAAACTCTGGGTCATTGTCAGAGAGGGGATGTTTGTGTATTTGACACTGTACCAAAGCTGAAACACATTAAACAGCAGCTTAAATTCTTCAAGTCATGCCAGCAATGAGCCATGACATACTGTAGGTTTGGTTAAATCCCCCATGACTGGAAGCTTTGATGTGACTTTAGATAAGACTCTGCTGGCTTGCTTTCCATAGTGTTATCCCGACCTTGTCTGCCTCTAAATGTTCCCAACTGTCTCATTAGATTACTACAGGGCATGATTTATCCAAATTCAGGATATTTTAACAGAAGCTGGATTAATTATGTCTTCAGAAGAGTGGTTCCTAGGTCACTAGAAAGTTACATCATAACTAAATACCATATTTTTTGGACTATAGGGTGCACTTAAAATCCTTATTTCTTCCTCAAAAATTGATGGTGCGCATTATAATCCTGTACACCTTATATATGATTAATGACCGATTTTATGTGGTACAATGCGCTCAAAAATCTGTTAAAATGTGTTAGTACAACTTTGGTAAGGAATGAGACCGCTCTGCTCAGTGGATATTACGGTACACTGTGTCACTACTTGATCGGACCCCTGAGTAGTCTACAAGAGTGCCTGACTGTAACGTTGAAACTACAAGTGCATTCATGTAAGGTAGCCCTCACCCGCAGTATGCGCTACCAACAATAAACCTAGTAAGGTTTAAAAATTAAGTTTATTTTGGCCTTATGTTAGAAACAGGGCAGTGCAGTCCAACTACTCTGTTCTCCCAACATAGACAGATAGCTCTCCCTCTCAGGAGAGGCTAAATAATTTGCCAATGGAATGAGTATTTTTACCCATAAAATAAGACAATTAGATATCCTGCTCTTGAAATAAGATGATGGAGATGAATTGTTTTTTTTTTTTTTATGCAAAAGTCTTATTCCATTGGCAAATAGTCTTATTTACCTGCTCAAATCAAGGAAAAATATACTAATTTAAAGAAATTTTACTTACTCTTTGTTCAATTTGATATTAAACACTTGTGAAGAATATTTAATGGAGGCCAGCCAATATTTGTGGTTGTTTTTTTTTTAACAGAGCGGTCACAGAGGACGTGGAATTTGGGGGTTATGCCTTCTTGCTCCTCACCCTAATCTTTAGCTCTCTCCACTGATTCTCTTACAGACTCAAGGAGAGACTTTCTCTGGGCTGATCTAAAATGTAAATATTTTTGTAAGCTGATAATTTCTTCACCCCTATAGTTTTGCATTTTGGGTCGTTGTCATGCTAAGGTGATCAATGTTGCCTAATGTTATTGCAAATATCAATTGACTTTGAGAAAACATCCACAAACTATTATGTTACTACCACTATGCTTGAATATGGGGATAGTGTTCCTGGGGTCCAATGTTTCTCCATCTTCACGTAAAATAATACTACATTATGTCCAAACAATAATATTTTAGTTTTATCTAACCACAAAACAGTAGACCTGAAGTCTTCCTCGTGGCCTCGGTGAGATTTTACATAGGCCAAGTCTGCTGAAGAGCCTGGCTTGAAGTGTTGCTACTGATATGGTCCACAGTCTTCAGCACTACCTTGGTGGTGATGCTTTTATTCTTTTTCATCTCTCGCAACTTCAGCCGTGCCAGCGTCTTGGATTCTTAATAATACTCTGCACTGTGGCCACAGAAAATTTTAAAAACATTTTCTATCAACATGTAGGCCTTTATTGAGTTGTGACAGTCACACTGTCCCCTGGCCAGCCAGATTGATCATGTGTAGCATTCTACGTTTTGCACATTATCAGTCTCGGACTACTCCTATCTAATTGTTTGGGGAAAGGAGGGGAGCAACACCTAGTGCCCGCCTACAATAGGTTGGTTTTAGCCAATCACAGTTGCACTTCTTGCTGTTCTTATTTCAATGAAGAAAACAGATGTTATAGCAGCAGCAACGGGTGCATTCTCCTGCGCTGCCATGTTTATGTGGATTTGGCTGTGGGCTCAGCAGCCATTACTTTCGGTATATGTCATAACTTATCCTGCAAATGGGTTTCAAACCAGAGTTTTGTGCATTAACCCTTTTCCAGAGAAACTAAATACCACCTCAAGCGAGCGTAACATCTTTTTTTGCAAGATTGAGAAAGTTATTTTGAATTTTGCCATTTGCATCAACCTTTTTCCTATCCGATACTTCAACCAACTGTGCCATTTAATCCCTCCAAGGTAAAGAGGGATTCATTGGCACAAAAAGAGGAGTCAAAGTAAAGTGAATGTTTTAACACTGTTCCCAAAGTAAACTGGTGCAGGCATGACCAAATTTGCTATACAATCTAAGGCAGGGGTCTTCAACTCCAGGCCTCAAGGTCTGTGTCCCTTATCCAACACATTTGAATCAAATGACTGAATTAGCTTCGCAGTATGCAGTCAAGTTCTCCAGAGTCCTGCTAATGACTTGGTTATTTGACTCAGGTGTGTTGAAGCAGAGACACAAAGTTGCAGAACAACCAAACCTCGAAGACTGGAGTTAACAAACCCTACAAGGTTTTCTGAAAAGTGTAACTTCTTAATTCTTTGGTAAACCTTGATAACTGTAACATAATATGCCCAGTCATAAACAATAATATTGATATTAAAGTAAGCAGTTACTAAAGTATGCAGTTGATTATAGGCTTGTTTGTCTTCTGGACTTGGATACTCTGCTTGTTAATTCATATAGTTGAAGAATATAAAATAAGGAAAACATTGTGTTTAAGTTTTGAATTATTCATACTTATTTAGTTTAAAACAGAGGAAGACAAAAATGTTTTCGAGCAAAACCTATCTGTCATTTTCTAACAGCATCTGAGAGTAATTTCCTGAACCAAATCCAGTAAAGATATAAGATGCGTCACTTCAGCTCAGTTGGTCACCTACTTTATTTCACATTTTCAGCGATTGACTCACCGAGCTCTGGTTTATCCCTTGAGTCTGGAAATAGAAAAAAAAACAAAAAACATCTGTCTAAAAAAGTTTTAATGTTTGCAATGCAGGCAACCGGACTGAATGGGAATGAAAAATTTGAAGAAGTTGAAATTCTGAAGAAATATTGCTCTTGACCCGTATAAAGGATTGTAATAAAGTCTGATATCATGAAAGCAAAATGTGAAGAAATGAGAGTTGACAGATGTTTTTTTTTTATAATTCATAAAGCCACATTCCCACAAATGCAGTAGAAATATCCTTACTTTTGATTTTAATATAGTGATGCATTAGCAAGGCTTCATACAAATACTAATACTAATATAGAAAGGCAGCAAGTGGTTTGTGGAGATGTGCCTGAATTGAATGTTGTTAACCAGGCATTTGTTCTTTACAGTTGATCTTTAGACTTTAGAGAATAATGGCAGAATCTAAACATACAAAAGTTGCTTACCTGTTTTTACAGAGCTTGTATATTTCCCATTATAAATGCTGTTCAAACTGATTTTGCTAAATTGTATTTTTAAACAAAGGTTTTGCTGCTTCCATAGTGTAAAACAAGTGTACAACATTTGATCACAGAATAAAATAAGCCTGAATGTGAATTGAAATGTCACAGGAATACAAGATGTCTAGAGAATATTTGAGGTTCGACAGGATAATAGTCATTTCTGAAGTAAAATAGATTAGAATGATGAGTAATTCCCCTCACTATACGTACAGTAGGTATTTTTGAACTCGTAAAGCAGTCCTTGAGTACTATAATGATGATGTGGTTTGTCTCCAATTACAGTAGGCATTATGTAAGCATGTACACTCAGGATGAGAAGCTGTTCCCCTGATGGTGAGAGCCAACGTCACTGGTAGAGACAGAAATAACGCACACAATCTGTTTCTGATATAAATCCTCGGGGGACGCAGGAGGATGTGCTGCCTTTTGGCACTGCTGAAGTCATATATGAGACCATCCTGCCGTGACTTTAAATTAAGGCCAAATTTATTTTCAAATTGATATTTTATGATGTTGGCATGGCAATTAAAACTGTAAGGAATGTGAGGCAAAGTTGCAAGGTCACCTTCAAGGACAAGCCAGCTCAAGGGACGGTGCACAAGCTTGCCAGGTGTGTGTCTCCCTCTCCTTTTTCCTGCTGCTTTTTTCTCACTTACACATATGACTCCCACTCTGGAGCTCTTCTACAAAAGCAGGCCAATCTCCTCCTGTCTGTGGAGATTGAGCTGCTCATCAGAGCCTGTTAATTACATCGTTCTCTAAAGGGATGACAAGTTAAGCCACTTTCCTTTCCTGGTTAGGATTGAGACACGGAGGCTGGCCTAAAGGCTAATACGAATAACTCATTGGGTGAAATAGCACCTACAATTGGTTAGAATAGAATAACTATCTCAGTGTTGTGCTGGCTAAGACAGAAACATTAGGATTCAAAATGTGTCCCTGGTTGGCACTTCGCAGTTGTGGTTCTCTCTCCCCTACGGGCTACTCTATTACAGAGAGAACAAGCACATAATTGGAATTTAACACAGTTACAAATAGAGAAGACATATGATTGTCTTGAGGAATTGAGAGGCTCTTTAAACTTCAACAATGACATGTACAACAAAGCCAACTGGCAGCACTGATCTCTTTATGAGAATGGTATTACATTAATTTTAAAGAGCCCTATGGGTTTATTAGGGTTTGAGCTGCACCAAAGGACTCAGTGATTTTCTGGGGGCGCTTCCTAATTCTTGCAGCCATCATAGCTGTAACTTCCTGGCAGGCTGTGACTGACGGGTGCGGCTCCACGGCTGCAGCTTGTTTAGGACCAATCAGGAGGAGCATAAAAAAATAAATCTTAAACAATGGACAAAACTACCTTTTCTGATGTTGTGACTCATGTTCTTTAAACTGTAGCTCACACCTGGAGCTGCAGGTTTCAAATGTATCTCTTCACTAATAATTTGAGGAGACCAGTGATGCTTCCATGTGCGTCATGTTAATCACTTCAACTTGCTATTTTCTGTTGCCTGAGCCAATTTGCTACAGCATTATTTTCCTGCCAACAAAGGGTTTATGAATATTTCAACATATTTATATTTATATTTCCTGGTCACAGGTTCTTCACACTCTTGCCTTCAGGTCAGTGCTACATAGCATTTATGGCTAAAGCGAGCACAGAGCCAGTTTCTACCCCCAGGCTTTGTCTCTGATGAACAGTTCATAGTCAGGGTAGTCAGCTACATTACTGTGGAAGAAATTCCCCTGTACTGCTCTGTTCTAACCTTTGTCAATCTTAAATCACTCACCTTATAAATAGGGGCCACAAATAATAGATAGTACTTCACCCAACAAAGTGACATGCTGACAGCAACTTTACAGAGCTTTTCCAGATAGCTGAAGTGAGTATAATTGGGTCATAAGGTCTCACTTTTCCTATCAATGTGTTTTATCAAACTCTACAGATGAAGCCCTGAATAACAACCATAATTTTATTGTGTGGAAAATCAGCTGTTTCCTTTATTGTGTTGGTTTAATACTGATATTAATTAGTCTTTGGACCCACTTAGATACCAGGACTTTTGTACACTGAAATGTATTTATGCTCTGAATTTTAAGTTTTCACCCGACAAATTTAACCTAAAATGATTTCAGAACACCCCCAAATTCAATTTTTTAGTTCCTAACTACCTTTCAATTCATTGTAACCGTACTTGCCTTTGATTCCTATCCTCAACCTCCTTTATCCCCTAACACTGCCTTGCAAGTCCGTCTACTTGAGCCATATTTTCTTATAGGGCAGCAAATATCAATAGCATCTGGTTGATATTTACTGGTGTGGGGAAGATGAATGTCCTGCTCTAAATGCTTCAACCTCATTGCCTCTTGGAGTATTAGTCATGTAAACAACGTCTGCTTATTAATGGTAAAAGCTTTCCCTAATGATCCACACCTCACATGAGTCTGAAATATCAAGTCAGGATATAAAGAGCAGCCATAGATCATCATAATGAATGATGGGAGGCTGGCGGAAGGCTGGGGGAGGAGACCTGTCTCGATGCTAATTCACTCTCTATTTCCCTCCTTGATTCATATGCTATTTGGTCATAATATATCAAGGCTGTATGATTCTTCCATTAATGCTGCAAGCTTTGCCTTCACTTTACTGATGGTGATTTGTCAGCATTACAGGGCACTTATGCACCTGAAAATGATGCAAAATAAAAATAGTTTTAAAATAAGAAGACGTAGAAGTCACTATAGTTGCTTGCAGAGATTAAATCACAACTTAACTTATATTTGTACGTCGAGTTATTTTGTCTCCTTAAAGGAACTCCACAAGGAATAGAAATAATTTACAAACCTAATCAAATGTGTTCAAACGAAGCAGTATGTGTCTTTTAACAAGTGCTCTGATATCAGTCTGACACAATCAGTCTCCTGAGAGAAACCATCAAAGCCCTGTTATTTTTTATCATGCTGGATGATTTCTAGGAAAATTGGCACCACTGTAAATTTGTTTCTTGTCAAACATTGAGTAATCAGAAGCCAACCAGCTGTAAATAAACAAATACACTTCACTACCCCCCGGCATACTAATCAGCTCAATCACAATATTGCTTATGATGGGGAGCATTTCCTTTTATGGTGCTGCTAAATGGTCAGTGTTAATGATAATTCTGTAATGAATCAGAAGTATAGCTTTGAATTTGCTCTAACTACCTCTGTCGCTTATTCGCGTCCATGAGCAGATTGGCTTTAATGTGTCCAATCTGTGTAAAACACCAACTGGTTCATATCACATCAGTGCTGTAATGAAAGCGCCTTTGGGAGCAATGGTTAAAGGGGTCAGGTGAATGTAGTGGTGCATTAGCATCACTGTAAGGGCGTAACACTACCCACAATGCAGGTGGATGTGTCTGTTGAGCTACTTGTATCGAATAATTTAATTCTCCAATTAGCTCAAAAGGTTTAGAAAAGGTAATGGATGGGAAACTTAAGTGGCGTTAAGCCCATCTGTTGTCAGTTCTTTTTCTTTTACGCTAATGCAGTTGAAGGATAAATGCCCCTGACATGATTATGAGCATGTTATCACTCAAGAAAATATTTATTTTAGGTTCAGTTTATGTTCAGGAAGGTATAATGGGGGATGCAAGAACAACCTGGCATTTTTATTTATTTTTTTTGTCTAAGCTGTCCAAATTCAGGGGCTGCATCCTTTGGAGGACCCGGCCCACGTAGACTGGGTCCTTCGTTGGCCGCAAAAACAAAAGACAGGAAGAGATCGGCTGTAAACTAGCCGTCATCGGCTGTCCCCATCTTACCTCTACCTGAAGGCTGATCCCGCTGTCTCCACTAAATAACTGTACATGGTTTTTATTTTCCCCTTTACATATGGTTTAATGTTGTTTTGTTTTAAATCGTTCATGTTTTATTATTATTTAAGTTTACTCTCCTTCATTAATCACCCTTTTGAAATGTTCAAAGTGCTCAATATAAGTACTTCATATATTCATAGATAGAAATAGAAATATATCACCAAATCAAATTATTTCATGACAAATACCATTTATTTAATTTGAAACTTTAACAACTCAAACCCTAATCCTAAAGTTTCACTACAAAGCTTAAATCAAGTTCTTTGTAAATAATAATAATAATAAACCAAACATTAACATTAACAACATCCTACTTTGCACACATTGCAGAAAGCCAGCGGGAGTTTGAAAGCAATGTGCTGGAAGACAGGCGTGCTCTCTTACCATAGTGAGCCTAACCTACCCATTCAGCTGAAAGCCAGCAGGTACACAAATGTGACAATCTTGAAAGAAAACAATATCAAGCAGTGTACAGAACATGCATACACAATTACATTAAAGCAGCACTGTGTAACCTTTGGCCACTGGGGGGCAATTGACCGGTAACGCTCATATTTAGCACTGCTGAAGGCTACTGGCAACACTGCCATGTCACAAAATGAAAGAGTCTCCCTTGGTTTTGAAATCTGATAGCAGATCACTTTGGACCAGCTGATTGAGAAGTCATGAAGTTACTTGTAAAGACAAAGCTGCATTCACCCCTCTATATTATACTCAGAGTCTCCCATTAAAATTGAGAGTGACAGGACGAGGCAGAACCAGGGGGAGAGGGAGAGGGAGGGGGAGCCCCAGGAGCCGTGGAAGAGAAGGACGGGGCAGATAACAGGCTCAATCATCTGATTATGAAAGGCTGCAGGAACTTCAAGAGAGGAGAAGAGCTGACATGCAGGTTTGTGAACTATGTTTATTGTATTTTGTAATAACTATGGTCATGAGAAACGTTGACTCAAGGATGAAAAAAGTAGAATAATGTAAGAAACTTTTTGTTTAAGGGGAGCTCACACTGCCTTAAAGCAGGACACTAGATCACATGACCCAATCAGTGCTAGATCAGCACCTCTCAAGTTACATAGGTGAGTTTTCTAAGAGGGCTACAATGGGGTTGGAAAGGGATACAACAATACAACATATAGGCATACTGTGGGATTTAAACAATGCATAATTGGTACTAAGGGCTAAGAGTGTGTCAAGAAAGTATCCCCCATATCATTAATGACAGACACCAGCTAAATGTTTTACTGCAATACAGGAATGATTCATGCTTTACATGAAGATTTAAAATTCCCACCTGGAGTTATTTTCATGTTTATGGGTATTGATCTGTCAAAAGAAATAATGTGCAATTAGTCACTATTCATTATAACACTTTTATTACTGTTCATTACTTTTTTTTTACTCTGAACTTCAGTAGGAAGATTTGACCACGTATTGATGTGGAAATGCTAGACTTGCTGCTTCCTTTTATTCCAGGGTTTGCTTTTTGTATTAAAAAACAATTGAACAGATGTATGCAATAAACTGACCAGCAAATCCAATCGGGGGAGTTGCCTCAAAACATGTATGCGATAGACAAGGATTATCCCACAGAAGGCTTTGTTGAATGGTTTTGTTATCCATTTAAGTAACTAAAGATGTCTCAGCTTCAACATTTCCCATCTATGCACGTTTTGTTTCTGGGTCTAACCTCACCAACTTTATTGGAAGTGAAATAACAAATCACTCTCGGTAACTTGCATGTTGGAATCAGTGTAGTGTAGTTCTAATTATGTATGAGTGTAGAGACGGGTGATACAGGCTTAGACATGGATTCATGTTTCAGATACATTACTATTCGGTCCACTGAGTCTGGATCTTTCAGTTTGCATAATCATCATCCGTCCTGTTGGCTGGGGAGCCAAAGGGAGCGGAGGAAATTAGCGGATGTCTGCTCAGAAAATTACTTTATATGTTACTGTGGTAATTTCTCAAATGAGGCTGGTAACAAAATTTATAAAGTGGAAGTAATGTAGGCAAGAGAGGATGTTACTGTGCATGAAATCTGGTGCACAGAAACTCACAAGCTTTCTCTGTGCAGGTTAGATTTCATCAGCATCACTTGAGCTCATGAGTAGACCCAACAATTACACATGGGAAAATTTATTGGCACCCCTTAAAAAGATGCTTGTAAATCCTTCAAATTAATTAAACTTTTATTACAGTAGGATAATCTCAAAGTACTACATTTGATATATTACTGGCATGAAACAACGAGGACATATTTGGAAATCACCTTTGGCCCACTTTGGTATTGTGGAGGATCTGTGATGCTATGTGCCTGTTTCTCTTCCATGGACTCTGGGAACCCTGTTAGAGTACACAGCATTTTGAAATATTGAGAAATTTTAATACATAAATCTGAAGAAAACAAAAAAATGTAGCAAAAATTTTGAGGAATTGTACAAAAATAAATAATCATCATCTTTCTTTATGGTCTGAACTTGCAATATGTTGTAGGCTACATCTGTTCTGTTGGAAAAAAAATAATGTTGTACTAGGTATTGACAACAGGGGTACTAATAACTGTCACACCCATGATTTTTCCAAAAAACAATACATTTTTACGGTAGGTATAGCACTAACATTTTTAAGCTCTCATTTTCTCCCCAGGTCATTTACAACTGCAGCCTGTCAGGAATGTATTGTGTACCAGTCATGTAGCACAGAGGGGAGGCCTTGAAAAAACTGCAGCAAAAGAATTTTCCTTTCATGGACACAAACAGAAAGTGTAGTTTGGAGAAATGTATAGTTTGTAATCATTATATGATTATTTTGTAGCGACTGTCATACACAATTATTGTCTAAAGTAATACATTTTTATGTCTTAGGCATTTGTGTTTTGATGGGTTTAGTGGTCTTGAAAGATTTTCTGGACCCTTTGTATGGAAATATCTCCATCCTTAATAAAGTTTAGTTGAGGGTTGTCACCCAAGGGTTAGATGTGTGTGGAAACACATATGAGTTCTGGCTTTAAAAGCTATTAACAACATGCTATAAGCAGGGGAAGAAGAACCACAACAAGAAGAGAGATGAGTGAGTCTCACCATCTAAGAACTATGCCAGCAAGCTTTCCACTCTGATCATCTTGGCCTAACGTGACTTTTGAAATTCCTTTTCTAGTGTTTTCATCAACATCTAATGTTTCTCTGCCTGGGCTGGTCCTAACCCTTTTTTCTCTTGAACAACATTCCCAGAAAAGAGATACTTTTTGTGTAAGTTCTAGGAGACTGTGTTCTCTTGTAATTCACCTAGAACCTCCTGTTATTCAACCTGGGGGGTAACGTTTAGCAACCTGCTGTTATATTTAGACATGGCCGAGGATGGGAGGCTAAAGCTTCATCCAAACATCCAAGTCTGTTGGAGAGATGGTTGCTCTCATTTCTTAGAGAAACACATGCTGATAAAAAGAGCAATGGGCTAAGACTCCTTCATCATAGGGTGAGAGTTAAAGAGAAGGCCGAAATCCAGAAAGTGAGCAATGCTTCCATGCACACAAGGTGGGAAAGTATATGGAAGAGAGGGCATTAAACATTTACTCCCTTTATATCAGAAACAGTATGATGAAGTAAGATAAGATAGAAATTAGAACAAAGCTGAGAACTTCCTATGCAAGTTTTCATGAAAATCTGCTTAAATCTGAAAACCAGTTAAACTTCACTATTGAATAATACGATTGCTTAATATTCCTTCATTAATTCAGACCTCTCCTATTTTTTGTCAATAGAAGAAGATTGTTTGCTCAACATTGTAATCAGTATAATCAGTAAATACATATAAAAACATACATATAAATATATTTCAATCTGAAAAACTCACCAAGAGAGGAAAGGCAATTATAAGAATTTATTGATACAATGATTTAAACTTTGGCGCTCAGACTTCGGCAGGAAGCATAAACGCTGATTTAAACATTAATGTAGATAAGCAGATGTATGAGAATAGGGATATTTCCCCCCAGGCCTGAAACTGGTGGTGGAATTTAGATAGATGAAGTTGGTTAATCCATAGAGGCTGGTTTCCAAGGTACTTGCTTGAGTTAAATGTCAACTTGGATAAACAAAGTTTGCATAAACTGTCCATGATGAGCAATCATTAAGCGACAGTAGAGAGAAAAAACTCCCCTTTGGGAAGAAGCCTCTGACAGAACCAGGCTCAACATGGCGGTCCTCTGCCGGACCGTTTTAAGAGTAACAGGGAACTCCATGAGAGTCCAGGAGGAACTACACTCTGGAAAGGCGAGGTTGAAGGAGCGTCGAGGAAAGTCAGATGGAGCTTGCTACGATGGTGGAGAAGAGGATGGAGGTGGGTTCAAATGGTCGTCTGAATCATAATCCGACTGTAATGAATATGGATGGACCCAAGAAATACCCGAAAACGAGTGAGTAAAACTTTAACAGTTTATTAAAGATGGTGGCGGCGCGGACCCCCCTGGTTTGTGCGGCAGCACACAGCCTCTGGCGGTTCCTGAAGGCAGAGTGGTGGGTTAGTGACCAGCGGGGCACAGAGGGAATATTACTCGGAGCTGAGTCACTAACCTGGGGCACGAGGACGACTGGTTTAGCAGCGTCTGGTTTACAGGAAGCAGCAGGGTCCGTGAAAGGGTTATCCAATTCTTTATCCAGGTCCAGTCCGGGTCTTGGGCAGGGGGGAGATCCGTTTTATCCAGCAGAGGTATCCAAGGGAGAATCCAGAGAACGGGTCCAGGTCCAGATCCAGATCCAAAACCAAATCCAAATCCAGTCCAGAAGCACAACAGTCAAAAAGGGGCAAGCAATCTCCGTAACTTACAGGCTGGCAGGGTCCGAAACACAGGAGGGCAGTCCAAATCTCTGAGGCTGGCGAACAGGACTCAGGCAGGCAGACAAATCCAAAAGGGCTCAGGCTGGCTCAAAAAACAAGGGCAAAACAGGTCGACAGGCAGACAGGCAGACAGATTCTCAGGAAGATGGCTGGAAGTTCTCACCATAAGGCTCGAGACGTTCTGGCACTGGAGACTGCAATGCGCAGAGCTTATAAGCCGGTAGAGGCGGAGGCAGCGCAGGTGCGCTGATTGCAATTAGCAGCTCCAGTGCCAGAAACGTTACACCGACATGGTGACGGTTCTTGCGCTTGCTGAAAAGCAGGCAGAGAGATGATTTGGAGTCGCTTTTAAAGGTGAACACTGGATGATGATTGGGCTTCAAGGAGGTGTGGCACGAAGCGGATTGGCTGCGTCGGAGGAGGACCAGACTCTGATTGAATGGAAGTAAGCAAGAGTTTCTTCAGTTGAATTTTCTGCCTTTAGCTTCATATTAGTTTCATTAATAATATGCTTACACTTTGATTATGTTGGTAGCTCATGGGGATTTTTCTATCTATCTTTCACTGAGATGTTGTTATCTCTGAGAATAACTTATAGAACTGTGAAATAATTCAAAGCTGTTTTAAATTTATATTAATTGCTGGTTCAATATGAAGAAGAAAAATCACATTTATTTAAATCGTCAAGTAAATGCATCAATTGATTGATAAATATATGAAACTAAATGATTAAGCTAGGGCAAATATATAGTATGTACGGGATATTCTTTTTCCTTCAGAGCATTTACATTTCCTCAGACCTCTCCTAGACTGTGAACTCCTCCCACCAGGTAAAGAAAACCCAACAACAGCTCATCTTTCTCAGAAAACAGTAAAGGACTGGACTTTCAACTCAGCCACTAATAAACTTTCATGGAGCTACAATCGAAAGCATCTTGTGTCTTAGGGAGACAGTGTGGTATGGGGGCTACACGGCACATGAGTGGAAGGATCTTACACAGGTGGTACATACAGCGAAGGGGATTGTGGGATGCTGTCTACAAGATCTAGACACAGTTTATGCAGCACGATTCCAGAAAAGGGACAGATATTGCCACAGATCCCACCCACACGGGCAATGCACTGTTTGTCCAACTTTGGTCAGGTAAACAATTTAGAAACATTAAATCAAAAACTAATAAACTTAGAAACAGATTATTTCACAAAGCTGTGAGGGCTATCGCCCCCTGCTGAAAGTCAAATAAACCATTTGTCCAGTTTAGTCTGTTATGTATTTCAAAACTTATTCTTGTTCCACATGTTCTTGATCTGATTATGAATTATTATTTACACTGTCTCTCACATGCTAATGTCTATTTGCACACTTTATTTTTTTCACATAATGTTTGATTAGCCTGGAGATAGGCACCAGCAACCCCCGTGACCCCTTGAGGGATTAAGCGGGTCAGAAAATGGATGGATGGATGGATGTTTGATTAGACATCCATACAAACTGCGAAGTTCTGAAAGATTTAAACTAATTGTTCAGTATTTGACATCATCTTATTAACTGGTCTCATTGTCTTGAGCATCAATTAACTTGGACATTTTAAAATTAACATTTACATTTTTGACAATGACTATTTGCACACTTTTTAACTTCTCCGTGAGCGTTCGTCTGATACACTTATTCAACTACAGAGTGGTCTACATCTTCTGTAAAGGGACTGCTATCTGTTATTTTGACTCAAACATGAATATTATCAAATGCTAAGGATTATTTGCATGCTTTAAGCTTCTCAGGTAGTGTTGTTTGCTCATTCAAAAAATAAGTGAAAATATTATATCTTATTGTGTCTGCGTGTTATGTGTAATCTATGTACATTCTGACCTGGTGTCTCACCAAAATTTCATTATTGGTAACACATGAAGACAATAAAGATTCTTGAAGTGCTCAAACTGAAGTTTGGATTATCGTAAAATTTTCAATGTCATATTTTGTCACTGTAATAAAAGATGAACTGATTTTGAGGCTAACATTTTCTCATGATTTTCTAACAAGATTGTCTGTATTTGAGTTGACTGGGCTGCTGCTGCAATCCTTACGCAACTTCCCCATATGATAAACTGAGTGCCATTTATCACTTCAGCTCTTACAGAAACCCTGAGTCATGTCCGAAAAGGTTGATCACTCTGAAGAGTCCAGATTCAATCAACCAGCATCCCACATAGTGCATTACTTAAAACATGAGAGCCACTTGACTCAAGAGTGGTCAAGATTATTACTTTATTGGTGCCTTGAGTATGTCATTGAAGATGCAGCACAAGTAGCCAAGATTTAAAAGCACAGATTCCCACGTGTAGAAGGGCTATCAGACTTTTCAAAGCAGCTTCGGCGCCTGTGCTTGTCTTGGCACTGGCACTAGCCTGGAAACGGGGCTACGCCTGGGGCCAACAGCAGATACAAACACAGGGACTTATGTCCTGTGGAAATACAATACTGCCGTCCCTTCCCCCAGTGTCTGCTTCTGAAGCCAGACCCTTGATCTTCTGATTGGCTATAAGTGCTGAGGTTTATGTAACTGTTTATGCTATTGGTGAGCAGGATAGGGTTTTAAGGGTCAAGTGTTGAAATCCACACATTGTGCCTGCATGTCTTCCAATCTTTTTTGCCAAAACATAAACGTTTTTTTTTTTTTCTACATGTGTGACTTTCTAGATGTCAGAAGGGATTTTCTGCAGCTGTTGATGTAAAATTGCCTCGGTGGAGTCCTGACAGTATGCTGAGATATAGAAAAGCACTACGGAAAAGAATGACACAGGATCACTTTGTTTCACCCTGGAGTCCCAGCCTGACCCTGGGCTGTATCATAATCATAGCTCTGTGTGACAACCATACTGGTCCACTCAGAGCAAATGTGAGCTGACAGTTGCTTCTGTGTGTGGACCTTGCAGACGGTAGCAGTTGCTGCTGGCCTCTCTACAGCTTTATTGTACTGTAGGTAATAAAAACCACAGAATAGTACTGTGCCAAGATGGGTAAGCTACAGCCAGGGCAGATATTGTACACAGCAGCCAAAGCATCCTGTACCATAAATAATGCAGCTGGGTCAGGACATAAGGAAGAGGATGCAGTCAACAGTGGCATATTCAGTGCTAACATTGCCTGAGTGAAAATGCAGAGCCAGAATAGCAAGAGCCATAACTCAGAGTGGTTTGTGTTTGATGACCACAACCTGAAGAGTAATGGGTCCAATGTAATGAAATGACATGCTGAGGTAGGTCTATGAATCTGTGTTAAATTCCAATATCTTGCATCCCCAACAGGACGAGGGGAATCCCCAAGCCTCAAAGGAACAACCCAATTCGCTGCAGACTGGCCAGGTCCGTTAGCTTTGACAGGGTCTTTGTTCGCAATGGTTGCAGGGAACACGGGAGAGTCGGGTATCAAACCACCTGACCAAACAGTAACTCCACTGTTCTCCAGCAGAGAACACACAGAGTAGCCTCAATTAGTTTCTGCTGTAATCTCCTACCCTTGTCACATGATCTGGGCTGTTTGTAATAACACACAGGGGGACTAGGCCAGTCTGCTCAGGAAATGAGATGATCCATGGCTGACAGCTTAGACACAGCTGCCATGTATCCGTTATTAATATACTGCTAAAACAGTTTACTCTCTGCTTTCAATTGGTAGGTTCCTGCACATTTGTGTGTGTGTGTGTGTGTGTGTTTTTGCAAGGACACAAACAAAGTCACGTTTGAGATCAGTGTAGATCAGCGATCAGAAGATTAACTCTAAAAGCTGATCAGATCATTATGTGTGTGCCACATGTTGCCTATGAAACATAAGCTGAGCTCAGGGATTTAACCTCAACTTGTTGATACAGCGCCATAGTATGCACTGTTTTTGGACTACTATTGAATATTATTAATAACGAGGCTCTTCTATAAGCTTAAAAAAGTAATGTATGTCCCCTTCCCACTATCTCCACTAGAAGCCCAAAATTTAAAACAAGCAGCAACAACAGCATCCGTGTTGACACCAGTGTCGATGATGTGAGTATTCTCCTCTTCCTTATGCAGTATCAGCCCTCAGCCTTGTTGCATGAATCGGTTGTGGAGCAGGATTGAATATGACTCAGTGACGTGTTCGCAGACTTCTCCATAAGAGAGCAGAGAAATACCTCGACTGAAAAGCTCCAGTTCAAAGGCTGAGATTTGCTTCTTCTTGGCTCTTGGCAGAGTGGGAGATCAAAGCTAAATGCTGAGCAACAAATGTGTGTTTCTGTCGCTGGTGATTTGTCTGTGTGTTTGATCAGCAGCCTCCCCTATCTGCCTGCCTCACTCTGCTGCTAATAGGCAGTAATAGACTGCCGTTCATGAGACAAGAGACGATGGAGCTGACTTGAAGGATGTGACGTAGGTGAGTGGTGCAGATGGGTGGACACATTATGTTACAAGCATGCTTTAAAATTCCTGGAAATGTTTGATCAGTGTTCCTCTAAACTTGTTATGCATGCTGTCTGATGCACTTAGCATACAATTTTTATATCAAATAATCTGTTATAGTAGTGTCATGGAGATAACAATAATTTACCTTGCAGATTTCCTTTGTGTTTGCTTCTTCCTTGTGCTTAAATGACTGAACTATACTAAAACAAATTTTATAATCAGACTGTAAATACAAAAAAGCACATTCATTTTAAAAATGATTTTATTCATCAAGAGTAATAAGCTACTCAGACCAATCAACCCCCCTGGTGAACATATAATTGGTAAAACATAATGTACCTGTATGCAACAGTATTAATGATGATTACTTTCTAAACAGAACCTATTTGAAATCGTAAAGCAGGCTAAAAGTTCTCAAAAAGAAGACCATCATCCCCTGATCTAAATAAATTCAAGCTCAGATCAGAACCAATGTCGCTCACATCAGTCAGTCTGAAAAAGGTTACAGAATGTTTTCCAAGGATTTTGGTCTCCAGAGAGTCACTGCAAACTTGGGAAGTACAATCTTCCACAAGAGCTCCAGATCACAGGTCTAGAATAAAACAATTTGGTTGGCAGTGAAGATCATAACGGCTGACTCTCCCTCCATCCAGGACTGGTACAGGTCTGGGATCAGAAAAAAGGGGCAGTTAACATCTCTTCAGACTTTTACCTTCAGATCGCTACTACAGAGCGCTATTGGCTAAAACCAGCCGCCACAGAGACAATTTCTTCCCCAGGCTGTCAATTTGAGGAACACTAAATAGTCAGATTACCCATCAATACCACTAATCCAAATCTTTTGTTGAAATTGTATATATTCATACCTACAAGAAAAATATTTCTCTGTATGTTTTTGTATATTGTACTTAAAATGTCTTAATTGAGAGCAAAGTGGGACTGAAATAAAATTCCCTGTTGTATGAAGGAACTTGATTAAACCCGATTCTGATAGTGAGCTGCTGTGGCATGACCTAAAGCAAGCTGTCAATACTCGAAAACCTTGTAAACATGATTAAATAAAACAGTTTTGCAAAGATAAGTGGATAGAAAGCTCCTCCAGAGCAATGTAGTAGTTGCTGCAATGAGTTTTAAGAGGGCGATTGCTTTTTCACGTAGGCCCACATTAGATCGGATAGCTTTTCTCCTTTAATAAATGAAATCATCATTTGAAAACTGCATTTGGTATTTATTCAGGCTGTGTCTGACATTAGAATGTGTTTGTTGATCTAAATAATTTAAAGTGTGTCAGAATGCAAAAAACAAACAAAAAAACAGGAGAAATCTATGAAGAGGGCAAATACTTTTTTCACATAATCCCTCCTTATTATTTTACACCCTAGTAACAAGTCCTTATTTTTTTAGACACCCACTGTTTCTCCCTCCTCTTACCTATTTAAAACTTTGCGTAAATTAGGACAGCAAGCAAAAAAGCCCCTCATTGATTTTGCTAGAAGGAAATCCTGGCTTTGACCGCTTAGTGGTAAAATGCATGTAGTTGCTGGCAAAAGGAAAATCAATTCCCACAGGATGGCCTGAAAGACCTGTTTTTCATGTCTTGGCTGCCTTTGGTCTGGCAAAAGAGGAAATAGCTTGGCTTTTCAAGTCACTAAGTAAACACTCGAAGAAGTGTGCCACTGTGCTTTAGCAAAAAAAGGAAGGAGAAAAAACAACATGGTGTTTTTACAGGTCATATTTAACTTCACAAGCAGGCACAGCTAATCCACTCTGTGATTCTTGGCCCGAAAGAATTAAACACATTCCTGAGGGTTATATGTTTGAAAACAGCAATTCTGCTGGAAGCAGTATTTTCCTCGTATGGGCACATAGGCTTTCTCTCTCAAAAGAAAGAGGTGTTTCAGAAACAAGCCAAATCTGGAGAAGGACACTAAATTCTAGCCTTATTTCTTCTGTAAAAGTGAAAATGTGACACCATCAGGCTCCCTGCTGGATTACTGGCCTCACTGACCCCTGACACTAGCATGATGGGTCTAATTAGAAAGGTTAGATGTAGCTATAGTGTGAAGGGGAACAGTCCACACAACAATTTGTTCGTGCAGTCTTTGAGAAAGCTCCCTGCTGATTAAATAACCCCCTAAAAAGAACTGCTAAAACCTACAGCTTCTACTCAGAAATCACCTTTATGGTCCAAGTCAGGAAATCTCCAATGACACCAGCTGGCTGGCTGGAGCGCTGACCACAGGGTGTTGGGATTGTCCATGTCCTTCTTCTCCTGCCAGCTCGGTCTCACGCTGTGCACAGCTGGACAGGAACTAGATTAATGTTGTTTGTGTTGCAGGCATTAACTAAGAGTTTGTGACGGTGAGAAGGAGGCTGGGTTTGTTGTTGTTCACCCAGAGAGGCAATGAAAGGTGATGTCAGAATGCAACCGTATGTTTACCTCGGGGGGTCACTGCTGCATAATTACAACTCATCTCCCTACCAGAGTAGTTCTCTTTCTTCAAAAAAAAAAAAATTAGTGTCCTTGGAACTATATTATAATTTTGTCGGGGTTTGAGGTTGTTGCAGACCCAGATAGCCACCAGATTGAGGCAGATGCGTGCTGAGGCAATGTTTTAATGAAGGAATCTAAAAAACAAAAAACTTACAAGACACGAGGAAACAAAAAGGATCCAGGGAGAAAGCAAACAAGAATCCGACCATGGAGAAACAGAGGCCAGGAACTTAAATACTGTGGGGAAATAATCGATGGCATGCAAACCAGATGAGGCTAATCAACGATAATCTGATCAACTGGGGAATTAACTAAGGTGGGGAACTGGTGTAGGTCCAATGAAGATAATCTAAATATACACAACAGCACAACTGAGAATCATGACAAATTTAAAATCTGTCATGCCAATTGCAGGGTTTATTTAGTGTACTCAGATATTTTTATGATTAGAGTTAATGTCTGATATAATCACACCTCATATTTACTCCTGTTGTTTAAATTGTTTTCATGTTTCTTTACTTCTTGGATTATAAAATGATAATTTTTATCACTTGCCTAATTGTTTGTTGTTCAGCCCTCTCTTTCCTAAACAGCAGACTCCAATTCTGCAAAATTTTGAGTCCAAGTCAACGCCTCAAAAGACACATTTGTGTGTTTGTTAAATGATTTTGGAAACATTTTCACTTTGTGGCAGGGTGCTTTACCTTGCTGAAAGAGACCACAGCCTGCAAGGAATATAGCTTCCATGAAAGGGTGTATATTGGTCTGCAACAAAACGTAGGGGGCACAAATCAAAATAACATCCACATGGATGGCACGACCCATGATTTGCCAGCAGAACATTGCCCAAAGCATCACACTGTGTCTGCTGGTTTGTTCTCTTCCAACAGTGCATCCTAGTGCTTAGGTTTTTCCCAGGTAAGCAATGTGCATACACATCAATGTGATGTAGAAGAAAGAATGTAGAAATCAGACTAGGCCACCTTCTTTCATTGCTTCATGATCTCTTTCTGATGCTTACGCTCCTACTGTACTAGCACTTTTTAATAGTGGAAAGGGGACAGCATGGACACCCTGATTGCTTTGTTTTGTCCAGCCCCATACCCAGAAAACTTCGATGCACTGTGTATTCTGACACCTTTCCAATTGGAACCACCTTTAGTTTCTTTAGAAAGTTGAACTTCAGCAGCTTGTCGCTTGGATCAGATCACACAAACCAACCATTGCTCCCCATTTGCATTAGTGAGCCTGGACACCCATGATCCTGTTGCTGGTACAACGCTGCTCCTTCCATTGGCCACTTTTCATAGATACTGAATGCTAACCCCCTGGAACACCCATTAGGAGCTCTGACCTAGTTATCATGTCATCACAATTAGGCCTTGTTGAATTTGGGCAAATCCTGAGGCTTGTTATTTTCCTGCTTCTACAAATCAACTTTAATAAAAATGTTCACTTGCTGCCTGATACATCCAACACGCTAACGGGTGTAATGATGAAAAAACAGTGTTATTCACTTTGCCTCCCAGTGGTCATTATGTTATAGTTCATAAGGTCCTGAGAGACAGAAGTCATGCAAATTTTTTACCATTGTGCTGTTTGTCAAAGATATTGCAATTAATAAATCATGTTTATAGGTTCCTGTGAGCGCCGGTGTAACTTGTACAATAATTGCAACAACAGGCGCAGACACAGCCGTCACCTATGTTATTTTTTAATTTTTTGTCTTGCTTCATGACAATGCAACAGGTAATATTTTTGTTAGTGCCTCACTTTTTAAAGAAATGCAATGCTCTTGGCTTCATTTAAGGTTACTGTTCGCTTTGATTTGGGTTGTCTGATCCTTCTCAACAGGCATTGGCTTTGCTCCACCATATTTCCTCTTTCCTGGAGCTTTTGACACATCATACCAGTCTACTGGTTCAAAAAAAAGTTATGAAAAATATGGCTGGTTACCTGTCCAATAAAGCATGCAAAACCAACAAGAAAAAGAGATGATTTTGTTATGTTTCTTATAGTGAGATCCCCCCCTTCCCTTACTTTAGTGGGTGTTCAACAGTTTTCTCAATGTAACCAGGTGTCTTTTAGTTTAACGTCTTTTGTCAACATAAAAGAGATAAGAACAACATATTTGTTTATTATGGGATAATAAATTGCAAGGAAAAGTAAATTATTGGAGTTGAGCATGGTTCAAACAGCTGAAAGTCATTGATTAATTCTAATATTTATTGTTGATATCTGTGCATATGTTTTGTGCACATTTTCTCCACACATCAAATACTTTGAAACAGGTAAAATAGTCATGTGAACCTAAAATAGAGATGCATATTTATGTTTTTTTATTCCTCTGTTACTGATGACTCAGTCAGAATTATCCATTCATCTTTTGATGTCCTTTTATGGATGCAATCTGTTCCAAACTTTTGCTGTAATCAAAGGGCACAGTTTGCTCCAAGGTAGACTTTCTTAGTGCCGCTCTGTCTGAAGCCTTTGATGGCAGAATCTCGCTGTGCTGAGTCTTTATCTGATTTTCCTCTGAGCTGAGTGTCTGGTTCCAGGAGGCAAAGGGACTGAGTTAGCGAGAGTCTCAGGGGGGATAAGGTAACAGGTGGGCTGAGTGCCATTCAAGGGGTCAGACTGCACAATGCTAGCATCTCTCTTTGATCCTGATACCATCATCTGTGTGTGTACTCAGCGCTGCTCCCTATTTCACTGCTCAGCGACTTTACATCCAGCTGCCTTGGACTGTGTCTGCAGAACTGCCCCCAGATCCAATAACACAGCACCAATGTAAGACAATTACCCACTTTAATAACGGGCGTCATTACACACCCAGTGGATAGAATATGAAATATTAATTTTGGATGCAAATGTGCGTATGAGTTTCATGCTGTATGTGGTGGAGAGCTGTGTCAAATCCCATCTGCACTCTTGCTGATTATTACAGTAAGTCTTTATGAGTTTAGTTTCATTAGACCCTAACACTCTCTTTAATGGTCATTTTTTACATATAGTCATCTTTCTACAGCTGATGATTAGTGTGAATCTCATGTTTCATTGTGTGCACAGAGAACAGAGTGACGTGCTGAAATGTGGCTTCAGTTGTTGACAATTCAATCCTAACAAAAGCAACACCACAAGCAACAAAACAAAGACTTTATTACCAATGTGGAGTTAGAGCTGTAGAACGGGTTATAAATTTTCATTGGCCCTTTGGACCAGTGCAACCAGCCATAATATAAGTGATGAAAAGGAACTGAGAGATGGAGAAGGAGAAAGAGCTGAAAAGACATTTATGCGACATAAACTATTGAAAAGTATCCTGATAGCAGAGGTGACACTGAAAACACACAATATATGGACATGTAAGATGTTTTGTTGAAACAAAAATCAATAAATAAACTTTAAATTGTTTTTTAAAATATCTGTAGATTTAATTTACACAATCATCTGTTGCCCTTTGAGATTTGTAAGTAAAAAAATGTTTATTCTAATGCCTTACCTATGAAAAATTCATATTTTGGTCTACTACAAGCTACACTATGAAATTAAATTTAGAAATTCCTCTCTGTACAAATGTGTCTGAACCTGTGTTTACACTTGGGTTCTTGTTAACCATGATCTGCTGATACATCCCTGATGTTGAGTCCAAGCTGACAACCATCCTTTTAAATGACAGGAAAGTAATGTAAGCAGACAACCTCTACAAACTCCCACCCAATCACCAAATTAAAATTACCTCAGTTTGGCTCTGCTAGTTTGTGGTAGTGACATGGTGTTGAATTATGGCAGCAGAGCGCTTGGCAAATCATATTTTTATTTGATCATAAACTAAATACATGAGCATGGAAATAATGCAACATTTCAATCAATTCCTTTAAAAATTGAACATTAGAAATTTATTGATGTGAAAATTTGAGAATAAACCACCTGAAAGCAGGAACTATTTGCTTTTTTGGCTTTACTTAGAGGAGATAACCTTTACGACTGGAAAGAAAAGTTTTCTAATAAAAGGTTATTTCTCTGTCACTTATTGTCCCACTCAAAGGCTCTTGCACAAATGCCACCCTGGGCAAGACCCTCTTTCTGTTGCCCCGCAGCCACACATGACATGACCAAACACACACCCACTCCTCTGACACACTCACCTTCAGAAGCTGTTCTAAAAAGACAGTAGCTTTTAATCATGTAACTTTGTAAAAACACTGTTGAATACTATTCTTCTACTTAAAAAATAATTACTTTATGCACATGACACAACCGCACACAGGAGTCAGCCAAAACAAACAAACAAAAAAAAAAAACACAACTTAAGCATTTTACCTGCTATTTCCCCGCATTGCCTTAATGTGCTTTTGACAGTATTGGCGTCCATCAATGTTTTTTAATGTGGATTTTGAAGTACCATATTAGAAGGGGTTGATGGAAATGGCAAAATTAGAAGTAACTCACAAAATTTCCCAAAGTTTTTAGGCTCGCTTGAGGTGGTTTTGGCTTTTTCAAAAAACAGTAAATGCGCTAAAGAGGAGATGGAAACACATTTGTTGAATCAGTTCTGACGTAGCAAACAATTACCTCACATGACTGATCAGCTGTTTCTGTTGCTGATGTCTTCTCGGATAATCCGATAACGCTCAAAAACAAGTCTGGAAGCAGCATTAGGAATGTGTGAGAAGCGAGCATTTCTAACTCATCTGCAAAAAAAAAAACAAAAAAGAAAAAAAGAAGCACATTCATTAAAGCTTCTCTCCATTACTGATCTGTGTTCTGTCCTGGTTAGCAATATCAATTTCCTGTTTATTACAGCGAACGTCAACGTATGACAACGTTACGCCGTGAGTCTCCTGGTTAATTCGCTACAATCCAGTGAGCGGAAACACATCTGAAGCATAATTTCTTTTCTCACGATGTCTTAAAAGTTCACTTAAAATTTGCAGGAGAATTGGATGGAAACACAGCTACTGTAGCATACAGATTTCTTTGGGCCTGATCACAATTTTCACTGCATGTTCTTTCGGTTCTCACTTACGAGCACTGTGGCTCTACCTGCAGTGACCAGTAATACCAAAATTTATGCTTACACTACCCTATGCTGTCAGCACTCATTAAGATTCCCTCACCTGTGCCTATCAGAGCTTGAAAATAAAAGTGAAATTGAAGGAATGAGTTTTTTTTCTCTGCTATCAATTATCTTATAATTCAGGTTAAATAGCCACTTGGGTTAGCCTTTGTAGGGAACTAAAATTTAATCTCAGGACAGTCAGTAAACCAGAAATCTGAAGAAAGAAAAACTTGATATTACAACAATTGTAACATAGCACAACAGTGGGAATTGTACATGCCCAAAATAATTGTCCCATCCAAATACATACTTCAAAGTACCTTCTGTACTTGATATTCCACAGAACAGACTTGATTTTCTCATGTTCAGACACATATAAAAACCAATACCTGAGCAAACATATAAATATAGTAAACCATATAACAGCATTAGTTGGAATCCAAACATGTGCTGCAAGCAAAGGAACAAATACAGACAAGTATGAAAAACAAAATTGATTGCCAGAAAAGTGAACCTGGGGCACTCTCTTGTTGCCAAGTTTGAGGGTGATACAGTGATACAGTGTTGTTTTGTTTCAGTGATAGATTAATCTCTTATTGATAAATTCATAATTTATCACTTGAAAAACATCTTTGTCTTCTCAAGATCTCATAGTTTACAGTGGAATGGCAAAAAAAATAAATCCAGACAATCAATGTTTGACAAGAATTTAGTAAACTTGATTGTTTTAATGGAGTTGCTGTCGTACAATTTCAGAGTAAAATTATTTTCTTTAGTAATTTCCTTATAGCTTGAATTGTAATAACAAAAAAATCAGTTGGTGCTGAAGAAATACTTTCAGATAACCTTACCTCTGCACTACAAGCAATGGTATCATGTCTCGAGCAGGTGTTCCGTGAGAGAGCTGGCACCAAACTAAATATCTAGAGAGAAAAAAGAGAAATCGAGAAGAGAAAGTGAGAGATTCTGTCATGCACTGGGTCAGAGGAATGCCTGACTATAATCATCTGTGATGGTATAATCACAGCTCAGTCAAACTTTACTCCTGGCTCCTCTACCCCCTCCTCTCACAACTGAGCAAAGCTCCCTCTGATATGAGCGAAACTGGCAATCGGACTTCAGAGAACCACGTCTCAACTTCGTCAGAAGAGTCTTTATTATTCCCAGACTTTCTTTTTTTGAGGCTAATCTACGAGTGCTTTTCACAATATAATCTGCGGACGTGTGTGAAGAGTGTCCCACTGCGGTTGCCATATGCTCAAAGATTAATGAACCCAATTTGCAAAAGTGACCTTTTGGCTGCTAAAGCACTGCCTCTACTAAGCCTCTTAATGCCTGCCTTTAAAAAATTGTTGTAGAGAACCACTTTTCAGAAGGGAAAATAAGCATACCACAAGTTAGAGGAGGAGTCTGGATTAAAGTCAAGATGATGAAGAGACCATATGAGGCTCCAGAGAAAAAGTTTCAATGGTGGAATAAAAAAATTATCAGTGTAAAAACAAAACACACACACACACACACACACACACACACACACACACACACACACACACACACACACACACACACACACACACACACACACACACACACAAAATTCAGATGATATCAAATAAGCAGAGGGTTTGCAAGTGGCATCACAAAGATATGTGTATCATTTAACAAGAGGTCAGTTTATGTAAATTGTCACGAAAGCTTACATATTAAAATGTTCTCCTATGATTTTGTCTTTGGATCTTGATAAGGCCATTTTAGTTTTTTCCACTGTTTTCTTGAAATGGAGTGAATGTATATGGATATTTATGTATATGTGTATATGAAAACTGATTTATATATTTGTGGGGTATCCTGCTATCTCTTCTGAATATCTTCAGCAATACAAATTCTAATTCAAATTTTGATCAGCTAATCAGATTTAGTTATTGTGTATACTTGAAACAAAGAAGTTCAGTGTTGCTTTATATAGAGCTTTGAAAGTCTGCATTTACAAATGTGACCTGTTTTGGGTCTGTATTAGTGTTGTTGATGGACGTTTGCAGGGGTTGGTGGGGTATTGGGTATAAGCTGGGTGGAGAATGCCCAACTATGAGATGCCCTGCTCTGTTTTTCCCAGTTCGCTCAATCACCATCATGGATTCACTTAAAGAGGTTAGGTTTTAGCTATTACCTCTTTCATGACGTACTCCGCTGCTGAAGTACAACAATCACTTCATTACGTCATGTACTCCCATTTTAAAACAGCTTGGAGTCCAAAGGAGACCTTGACATATCCAGTGAGGCTCACAGAGAGCATTTGTTGGCACCAAGCCGGCGGACTCCGACTTCATTGCTTTGATCTGGTCCACCTATCACAGCATCACAAATCGGACACGTTCTCCGAGCATGGCCACTGTGGAGTGGAACAACTATGTGATCCTCTGTGAGGCCACAGCTCATTAAGTGGAAAGCAAAACGCAGAGTGGATTTCCTTCTGCTCCGGCCTCTTCAGAGAATCTCCATGTCACTAAACACTAAAACTGAGCTTTTTAACAGCCAGTCCCTGTCCAACAAATCCATGATCCCAACCTTGTGAAAGACATTGACTTAATGTGCTTTACTGAGACCTGGCATCAGCCGGATGTTTACTCCTTCGTCAATAAAGTCTGTCCCTCTGGATATAGCTACCTCCAGAGGGCACGCATCTCTGGCAACAATTTATTAAAGCAACCTGAAACTGCCCTCTCTATCTCTCTGTGAATTTGTATCTTTTGAGTGCTTGGCAATTAATTCTGAACCCTTTGTACAGATAAACATGGTGCTGATTTATTGACCTCCCAAACTGTACCCTGGCTTTCTACCAGAGATATGTGATCTCTTCACCTCATTCTGCATCTCCTCTAATTGTAAAAGTAAAAAGTCCTGTCTGTTGGCCTCATCTCTTCATTGTAAACATTCATTACTTTCTTCTTTGGGCTATGTCATTAGTCAGCATCAGATCTCCTTCCAGTGCTAAGTTGAAGACGTTCAACTCTTTTTAAATCCAAATCCAAATCTTCCTTCTTCTTCAGGATCCTCACCAGGATTAAAATCTTCATCCTCATCTGCCACCCTCATCACCTGCCTGGAGGTAATAAAGGCTGGACTCTTATCTCTCATTTGAGAATCACATCAATGTTTAAAGTGTGTTTCTTCCACATTAAGGATATTTCCAAACATAGTCCTTCTCTCCACATCACTGATGCTAAAAAACTGGTCCATGCCTTTGTCTCCTCGAGGCTCAATTTCTGTAGTACCTTGTCAATTGGGATTCCTGCAAAGAATATTCAGAAGCTGCAATACATCCAGAACCGTGCTGTAAGAATTCCCATGAAAGTTGGCTGGGTTGAACATATCACTCCAATTCTCAATAAACTTCACTTGCTCCCCATTACCTACAGAATCCAGAACAAAATTGTTCTAATTACCCACCAGTGCATTCATTGCAATACTTTGGAATACCTAAAAGACCTTTTCACACCCGATGCATCCATTAGCTCTGTCCGTTGACATAACAGTAACCTTCTCCATCCACCTTGCACTTCATTACCGACAATGGGTGACCAGACCCTCTCTACATGTGCTAAAATCTAAAATGTTTCCTTCAAGTCTCCATTATTATTGTTTGAACGGTTCAGCATTTTAATGCCAGTTCAAAGCTTGACATAAGTTTCCCCTATGATTACTAACACTGGACTTCAAACAAAACAGCAAACCCAAACTAAACAGTCAGTTTGCTGTTCTAGCCAGAAGCAGCTTTTTATTTGTCAGATTATAAATACCGCTCTCTATGTAATCTGGGTTATTAATTGTGTTGAAAGTGGTGCATTTGCTTTCAGCTGTTTGCAGGGGTCTTTTCTCTGAGATCATTAAAGCTGCTTAGCTTTAGGGTTAACGACGGGTGTGTGCCAGAACTGAAAGAGTTTTGAAGACACAGTTGGACATAAATGAGCAAAAGTGTCTCAACATGTGCTTTTAATATTACACAAATAGAAATCAGCATTTCTTTAGCAATAAATTACAAGCTGTACTTAGCTAAACCTGACCAGTCACAGTCAGTTTTATAATTAAACAATGTCACACAGCAGCTGCTTTAACTTTGAGTCGTTAGGTGTTAGGGGATCTATTTTACATTTTCAAAGTCAAAAACAATCTTTATCACCTTCTTCAATTTCTCCTCAACATATTTATTTGCAGCTGTGATTATCATTGTCTTTGTTGTGGATATTTAACAAGAGCAATTCTTGTTAATGCTTGAAAAAGATTACTTTTTGTTTTGTGTTATAAAAGCACATGATCACAGTGTACATTCGACACTCTACGATGATAAAAATAAGCAAACTGGTTTTGTGCATTCAAATTGATTTTAGTGTGTTAACAGCTATAAAGTAACAACATACATTGCAGATTTAAACCTAAAATTGTACATTGAGGCAAGTAAGATCAGGAGTAAAAAGTATATCTGATATAAGTTAAACCATACCTTAAACTAGTTTATGAAGCCCTGAATTAAACATGCAGGCCTTTGCCATCCTTCTAATACTTCACCTGTCTGGATCTGCTCAAGTCCCTGGAGCCAGGCCTTGTCCAGAAGGCACCAGCTGACAAACTCCACCCTCAAACTTGGCAACAAGAGAGTGCCCTAGGTTCACTTTTCTGGCAATCAATTTTCTTTTTCATACTTGTCTGTATTTGTTTCTTTGCTTGCAGCACATGTTTGGATTCCAACTAATCCTTTAGAACATCAAAGTCAAACCAGTCCAATCAGTCAATTTTCTGCAAAGAGATGAACTAGTTCAACTACAAAGTTTGTGTTTGCAGGCCTGTGATTTGAAGTGGTTGCAGTTGCTCGGAACATCTCAGATTTGACCTTTCACATGGATTAAGCTTTCTGCTTCAAGGAGCTCGATGCCCTAGCTGGACTCTTAGTAAAAACAGCCTCTTATTGTACACAGATCCCAGAAATAAAATATATATTTTTTTTATGACCATTATGGCATGCAGTCACAGAAGGTGACTGAATACATGTGAATAGGTGTCAACGTATCTCTTAACTTATCCATTTTAATGATAGTAGCAATTCAGATAAATTTTATAAAATAATCTATAATTATTTAATCATTAGTCAAGAGTGATCAACGCTTTAAAGTCTTTTTCAGAAAGACTTGATCCTGTAAATAATTCAGTTCCAAATTCAAAATTGGGAACAACCAAGACAGCCAAAAAATGGGTCTGGAGACCAGCAGCTTGCTTTTTTGGGTGACCTGATAGCACATAAAATAACTATTAAAGCAGAAAAGCAGACCCTTAATCATGAGGAGAGAGAGGGGTTGACGGAAACCAGGAGTTGAAGTTCAGGTTGATTCCAAGAAAATGAACTGCCTCCCCAGACCCAAAAACAAGGCTCCGTCTCAGTTTCATCTCTGGTGATTCTGGGACCAGGGAAACTTTGAATTCCTCTCCTTTATTCCGTTCAGAATTTAAACCCACAAATAATGTTTGTAATGAAAATTCCACCGAAGCTCTTTCTTTAATGTCCAGTGAGAGATTCACCTATCACCTAAACCTA
This sequence comes from Fundulus heteroclitus, assembly GCF_011125445.2. Lineage (NCBI taxonomy): Eukaryota > Metazoa > Chordata > Actinopteri > Cyprinodontiformes > Fundulidae > Fundulus > Fundulus heteroclitus. Next base: position 28,724,525 of record NC_046364.1, read on the forward strand.
TCTTATTTAGAAAATGTAGCCCTTTTAGTTTAAGCTCAAAGCAATTTTATTTTTTAACTTTTGCTTAATTTGCCTAGTAGAAGAAAGACCTTCAAATGAATAATACATTTATTCCATCCATCCATCCACACTGCTCTTCCTGAATCCAAGATTTGACTATCTGACGGACCCTCCTTTCCAGAACCCCGGAATAGACTTTACAAGGGAGGCTTAAGAGAGTCATTCCTCTGTAGTTGGAACACACCCTCCGGTCCCCCTTTTTATATAGGGGGACCACCACCCCAGTTTGCCAATCCAAGGGAACTGCCCCCAATGTCCACGCAATGCTGCAGAGCTGCATTAACCAAAATCCAGATCCTTAAGGTACTCAGGGCGAATCTCATCCACCCCCGGGGCCTTGCCACCGAGGAGCTTTTTAACAACCTCGCCAGCCTCAGCACCAGAGATGGGAGAATCCGACCCAGAGTCCTCAGGCTCTGCTTCCGCAATGGAAGACGTGTTGGTGGGATTAAGGAGGTCTTCGAAGTATTCTGCCCACCGACGCACGACATCCAGAGTCGAGGTCAGCAGCACACCACCCTCACTATAAACAGTGTTGGTACTGCACTGCTTCCCCCTCCTGAGATGCTGGCTAGTGGACCAGAATCGCTTTGAAGCCGTACTGAAGTTTTTCTCCTTGCATGTTTTTGCATCAGCAACTAGCCAAGCCGCCTGGTGCTTTGACTGCCGGTACACATCCGCTGCTTCCGGAGTCCCACAGGCCAAAAAAGCCTGGTATGACTCCTTCTTCAGCTTGACGGCTTCCCTCACCGCTGGTGTCCACCAGCATGTTCAAGGGTTGCCGCCGCGACATGCACCGACAACCTTGCGGCCACAGCTTCCACTAGCCGCCTCAGCAATAGAGGCACGGATTTTTGGTCCATTCAGACTCGATATCCCACGCCTCCCTCGGGACGTGTTCAAAGCTCTCCCGGAGGTGGGAGTTAAAGCTCCGTCTCACAGGGGACTCTGCCAGACATTCCCGGCAAACCCTCACAATACGTTTGGGCCTGCCAGGTCTGACCGGCTTCCTCCCCCATCATCGGAGCCAACTCACCACCAGGTAGTGGTCGGTGGAGAGCTCCGCCCCTCTCTTCACCCGAGTGTCCAAGACATGTGGCCACAGGCCAGATGAAACAACAACAGAGTCGAACATTGAACTACGGCCTAGGGTGTCCTGGTGCCAAGAGCACATATGGACACCCTTATGCTTGAACATGGTGTTTGTGATGGACAATCCATGACGAGCACAGAAGTCCAACAACAGAACAACAACCAAATTCAGAGCAGGTGGGCCATTCCTGCCAACCACCCCCTTCCAGGTCCCACTGTCATTGCCCACGTAAGCGTTGGAGTCCCCAAGCAAAATGAGGGAGTCCCCAGGAGGGGCACTCTCCAGTACCCCATCCAAGGACTCCAAAAAGGGTGGGTAATCTGAACTGCTGGTTGGCGCATAAGCACAAACAGTCAGAACCCGTCCCCCCACATGAATGCGGAGGGAGGCCACCCTTTCGTTCACTGGGGTGAACCCCAACGTACAGGCCCCAAGATGAGGGCCAACAAGTATGCCCACTCCAGCTTGGCACCTCTCACCAGGGGCAACCCCAGAGTGGAAGAATGTCCAACCCCTCTCAAGGACACTGGTTCCAGAGCCAGAACTATGCATCGAGGTGAGTCCGACTATCTCTAGTCGGAACCTCTCAACCTCGCGCACTAGCTCAGGCTCCTTCCCCACCAGAGAGGTGACATTCCACGTCCCAAGAACCAGCTGCTGCAGCCCAGGATCGGAACGCCCAGATCCCCGCCCTCGACTGCCACCTATTTCGCAACGCACCCGACCCCTTTGGCTCCTCCTATAGGTGGTGAGCCTATTGGAAGGGGGACCCATGTCTCCTCTTCAGGCTGTGTCCGGCCGGGCTCCATGGGTAAAAGCCCGGCCACCAGGTGCTTGCCAACGTGCCACGCCCTCCCGGCTTGGCACCGGAGTGGGGCCCCGGTGACCCGCGTCCGGGCGAGGGAACACACATCCATTTATGTTGCTCATCATAAGGGGTCTTGATTATATGTAATTGTTTTGATCAAAAATAAATCACATTTTGAATTATATAAAAATCCTCTTTTTTTCCATGTGACATTGAATTATTCCTTGGGATAGGTAAAGAAGTCACCCTTCTGAGCTGAATATGTGACTGTTTATGCACAAAAAAATAGTTTGAAGTAGCCATCACATCTGCTACATGATTTTGCCTAGTTGCTCTATACCTATGATTGATTAAAGATTTGAAAGTAGGAAAAAATATTGCAGTTAATCAATCTTATTCAGCAATACGGTCAAATTTCCAATTACCCCTTCAAGAAGGAAAAATAATTGAAATCAGATTTTATGGGTGAGTTGAAGACAATTTGAAGTAAATCCTGAAAAGTTTTCCATGTATTATTTTCTGCTCCTTAGTCTTTTTGTCCTGGAAGAACGTGCAAGGATTTAGTAAACTGAGATCCATTGTTTGAATCTTAAATAAATTGAGTGCATTCTGTTTAAAAGGTTCATTTAACTGCAGAAACTGGATAATACATTTATCAGACACAGACGTCTGAGCAGATGGCAGGAAAATGGGATAAAGTTGGTATCTATGGGAGACATTTTAGAATAAGCATCTGGCATTTCGGCTGGTATAAGGGTAACCTGCCTAAAAAGTCCTTTCAGCCATCACTCGTGCTGTCAGGACATCACCCAAGCTTTTAGTGGTATTTAGCTGCAATGCAAAGCAAAAAAAAAAAAAAATCTTAAATTTTTCATATTCCCTCCAATGCTTATTGGGTTGAAAGGAAATGAGCGCAGTTAATTGGAGCAAACTGAGCAGCACAGTACCTGACCCCACTTTGTTACAAACACATTCATCAGGGTGTCTCCCTGTAGCAGTAAAGTCAGAACTTGGTGCTGGATGGCTTTGCCATCGCGTCTGACATAGGCAGACAAATTGATTGTAGCATCATTCACTCAACACAAATATGTTTTAAAGCAAATGAGTGAAAAATCAGGTCTGTCAGGAATATTGATGCTTTGCCGAGGCTGCCTGATTGCAGAAGTAATGATGTAGTGATGATAACCAGGGAATATTTTTGTTCCTCTCAATGGGTTTCAGTTGTTTTAAACAGTCTATCTATGTTTATGGGCTGCGACAGCATGTGTCTGTTTGCAAGAATGAAGAGAATGCATGAGTAACTTATCTAAGTTACATAAGTAACTAAGTCTTTTCATTGATGAAAGGCAAGCTGCATGTACATTGCTAAAAAGCACTACACTGACTTCAATATATATGCTTTCCTCTATACCTTCATTTTGAGCCTAGAAAATGGGAAGATTTTTAAAATGTCATCTATATAGTTATAATTTGCTGCTCACATTTTATCAAGGATGAATCAGAACCTATTGGTACAGTAGCCGAGAGATGCAAATGCACTTAAAATGCATAAACACACTACAAACCCAAAAAGTACTCAAAACCCAAAAAAAGACACAAAACACATGTAATGGAAAACAAAACGCAAGAGAAATGTTGCAATCACAGAAATTAGACACACAAAGTGCAAACATGCTACAAACAAAATTATGCTAATACACACACAAAACACATGCAACGGCTAAATGCTGCAAGTAGTAAAAACAACTGCAAGTTAAGAAAAGCAGCAAACTAGCTCTGCATAACAGAATGCTTCAGACCACTAGGGTGAGTAGACAACGGTCTGCCGTCCACAGCCTTCAGACTGCAGTGATTGACAAATCAGAAATGCAAACTACTGTAAAATCTCAAGTATGCTAATAGTAAGGACGTATACATGCTGCCGTTCTATAATATTGTAAAACATTAAGGGCATGATCTTCAAAGACTCCAAATAAGCACTGCTATATATAATTGCATAAATAGATGGGGTTTATCTCTTGGCCTCTCCCCTACTGACAGCTGGAGATACGCACCAGCCCTCTGTGACCCTGCATGGAAACGCATGTATAGAAAATGGATGGATGGATAACAGTCTAACATTTATGCAAATTACTCATGGTGCTCTTTAAGTGTCTCAAAGTGCAAATAAAAGTAAAAAAAAATAAAGAGCAAAAAAACAAACAAAAAGAAAAACTTAGGGCCATCTCTAAGCATCTGGGTTTACCTCCAGCAACACTTCACAACAACCCCAAAACAGTTTAATACAAAATAACTGTACTTTGATTGCCAGACAGCCTGAAGGCTATTCTTTGGAAGCTGTTAATATTCTGCTTTGTTTATTTACAAGCATGCCACAATATTTAGGATTAGATTTGGTATTTTTCATCTTTGTTTAAGTGCATGAAGATTAATACTGAGTCTCTCCCCCGCCCCTCGCCGCCGTAGACGCTGCATCCTTCTGAGGCCGCTTTTTCACCCCCAAAATTAATATTCAATTGTTGTTATTTCTGACAGCTCAGATATGTTCACATGCAGACAGACTCTTCTTCTGTCAACAGTGCCTCCTTTCTGACCACAAGGACCGTATGTATTTTATATGTGCAAGTTTGCCTTAATTTCAAAGGTATTAAATTTAGATGCAAAAACTGCATCCACCATCAGTTTCAGGTTTGGAAAATCATTTGCTGGTAGTAAGTATTTACATTTGCATAACCCCCTCTATAAATATGTGTGGTTTGGGTCATTAGCATGTGTTTTTTTTTTCACTTTTCAGCTCATTTTATAGACGCACATTGCTTTGCTCCTGGTTTAAAGATTAGTTTTGCACACACTAATTAGTTTGAACCTGTTTTAATACGTACAAACCATTTGAAAACCAGGCCCTTAGTATTTAAAAGACACAAAGGAAAACTTACCTTTTTTTCTTCTATCCAAGTTTCCTTTGGGCATTGGGCATCACGTTAATGATTCTTAAGGCCGCCGTGTCTGGTCCTGTATGACTTGGTTGGTGGTCGACTCCCCCTAGTGGTGTGGAGCACTTCCATTATGTGGAGCTAGTTTGCAGTTTTCTTAACTCGCAGTTGTTTTTACTACTTGCAGCAGTTTGCCTTTGCATGTGTTTTGAGTGTTTGTGTGTCAGCATCTTTTTTATGTTTGGAATACTTTTTTGTTTTTGCAGCACATTTCTGTATTTGCAGTGTGTATGCACCTCTTGGCCACCGTATATTGGAGCTTACTTTGCTCAAAAGCAGAATATTGAAAGAGGTTTGTTTGTGATAACAAAAACAAAAAAGAGACCAAGGACTACAGAGATGAGACAGTAGGAATGGTCAATGATCCCTCTAAACAGCTCTTTCTGTTTTGAGTTTGCATGTTTCTCCAATGAATACATGAGTTGTCTCTGGGTAATTCCTCCAACAGTCTAAAAGCAGCAATGTCAGGTTAATTGGTCTGTCTAAACTACCCTAAGGAGTGACTGTGTGTGATGGACTTGAAACATCACTTTGGGCGATGTCATGATGTCTTATCTGTTCAACGTTTCGATGAATCTATCAGATTCAGTATTGTAGATACACCAGTTTCATTTGTAATTATACCATAACAGCTCAAACATGCAAAAACTACATAAAGCAGTTTTTTGCCAGTGATAAATTTAGCTTACTTACTCCACAAAAGCAATCATATTAATGTTCCCCATCTTTTATGTGACATTCATGTGCTCTAATGGCTTTGCATTAATAGTTTTTTTTTGTTTTAACTTAAGAATACATTAGACAACACTTGTTGGGTATTAGTGCTTTTCATCCTTTCTATGTCAATCTGTTTGATTACACTAAGGACGAAGCATAATGCTTTTTTCCCTCTGGACAAGAGCAGTCTGTTGAGAGGGTGGTCATTGGGTTAGGCCATTAGTTACCCCCTCCTCATTCAAACAACATGCTCACTGCAGCTGAGGCCCTCTCTTAGCAACCAGCAGAAAGTTTCAGGGAAATTCTTCTGTGTGGTCGTGCTCACTTAAAGAAGGTGATGATTCAACCTGCTAAACTAGAGCAACACTTTCCCGTTTTTGGGTACTCCTGTCAGACCCAAGGCACAATGTGGCGCTTTCAGGCAGGTGTCTTCTTCTGCTTCTGCCTTCTTTGGTCTTTATTCATGAGAGAATATTCTGCTTTGGGAGGTAAACAAACGCTGCAGCGTGCTTGCTATTTATTAAGTATTTAGCATCTGTCTCTCAACAACAAAAGCTCAAAACTAATTATTACCATCTGAGAACAGTGTGCAAAACTGCTCCCATGTCCTCACAGTGTGGGACTTGTTCACAGTGGGGAAGGGGGACAGACAGAAAGAAAATGAATTTGAGACAGGAGTGCGCCGTGAAAACGAAAGGAAGGACAGGGACAGAGAGAAAGAGAATAGAGAAAGAGCCTGGCCCAGACGGGGTCCTTGGGTTCTCCCCTTGCTCCTCTGTTTACACATAGAGAAATTTCTGACAATTTCACAGCTTCGCCTTTCAGTGGCCCTTGAAAAGGGACAGATTCCTTCCTGGTTACTCACCCTCTATCCAGTGAGAGTGGTTGCTATCATGGGAAAATCCAAACCTTTGGCATCCTCAGTGGGTTACCTCTCTGCGTTGTGCTATAGCCTCAGTGCAAATAGCGGCCCCACGTAATGCCTGTGAAATCTGTGTGCACGCGGGGTCCTGGGCACATTGCTAGGATTAAAGCAAACAGGACCCCTTATTCAGGGAGTCCGCTCCATAGCGGTGGGGTCTGTTTGCATCCATGCGCCTCTTTCAGTTAGCCCCAGTAGGAGCGTTTCTCTCTGTTTGCTCTGTGCAGGAAAAAAGTATTGTATGATTGTCCCTAATATACAGACTGACCCTGCCAGGTGTCATGGCCCCAAAAAGTCTCTTCTCCCTAATTAGATGAGGGCACCTTAAGGGCAAAGCGGCACAGCAGCCTTGCACATCAAGGATGCCAGGGAAAAGAGGAAATATCAAAGCACAGCTAGGCACACGAAACAACAGGACTCCACCTAGACAATTTTTTAAGATGGAAGTGGCCACGCTCTCTTTATGATGGCCTTAAATATGCTTAAACTAGCTGCGGTTACTTTGCCCTCCTACACTCAAAAAGGAGCTCTGGGCCTCTTTACGTTTTGTCCCAGGTGTCTCATTACACACACACACACACACACACACACACACACACACACACACACACACACACACACACTGGTTGAAGCAGAGTTATGATCATCTTAGCCTGTGTCAGCCGACACTGTTGGAATAACATTCAGCCCAAGCACAAAGGCAAACCACAGAAAGTTGTCTGTTTTTCTTTACTTCTTAGAAGGTTATGGAGTCAAATTAGCGTGTATGTGAGCACTTTGGGTTAAACCAAGAATTTCAGCTGTACTGTGAGCAAAAACTGTGGGGTTCTTTTGGTAAAACCCCACTGATGCAAAAAGAAAAGCCCTCGCAGAGTGTCTGAAGGTTTATGACTCATCCATGCTGCTGTGTGTTTAATGAGCGTATGAATAGAAGTAATCAGGTGTGCTTGGCAGTGGTCCTGTATTCTATTAGTGTCAAACATGGTATGAGTTGATGAGTTATGAATGTTGTTTTTGGGGCAAACAGTGCGAGACGATCTGAGGCACAGTTCTGTGGTGAGAATATATTGATCGCGCACAGCATCAAGCAGGGACGGCAGCTGGGAGACGGCGGGAGAGCTCCACTTTGACGAAGCCCACTGGTGAGCTTCCTCTTATATTATGTTTTGTTTATGCACTTCCAGCAACACCTCCCTTCTCTCTCTCTCTCTCTCTCTGCGATGACCACTCAGAAGGCTTGAGATATTGGCAATGGAGGGAATGTGTGGAAGAGAGTGCAAAAGAGAGCACTTAGTCTGTAGGGCATTAATAAGCACAGCTCTTGGCCAACGAGTGCTTCCTACATTCCCACACAGAAAAATCTCACACACAAAGCGTATATTCCGCCACTCACATGTTCAGCAATGGTTGGCCCCTCGCCAGCACCTCCCTGGGCTTGAAAAGAGGGGATATGTAGTGCAGACTCCAGCAAGAGTGTCTGTCTGAAGGGATGGCAGAGTGTGCAGAGCACTTTGCCACTGTGGAACAATCCATTATCCATACCCCTCGGTGTGCATCTAAATGGTTACAGCCAAAAAAGGAAAAGCCAAAGTGTCAAGCAATAGGCAAAGGCTTCCTTTCCTGAAAGTCTTATGTGTCTGCAGATGCATATATCATTGCATGATTCATATTCAGCCTGAGTGAGAACAGTGCCGTTGTCGCTGTTTAACAACCTCGTGTGAAATATTCCCTCCCTCATGTATGTGTGACAGCTGGAATTGTGAAACTGGGGTAGGCTGCTACGCTGGTGACTTTCATAAGCCACAGCGTAAAAACAAACCAGAAATAATCAACTGGCTTTGGTTCCCAACAAAGCAAACCATTATCTTTTTTTGGCATGAAGGGGTTCCTCCACGCACTTTTGGTCACCCCACAGCATTCACCTCTACCCACAAGACTTTTGTCATCTTTAAGTAGTGACATGATATGGGAGACATTTAGTGACTTCAGAAGTCACTAAATGAGTAGAATCCAGCAGTGCATAATTTAATCTCATCACAGGTCCACCGGTTCTGTTCTTATGACTTTTAACCTGATCTGAGAGAGCTTCAGACATAAGAAAAGACTGGCATTGCTCCTAAACTCGAGAAAGGGAAGAGTGAGTAGCTATTTTGCTTAAAATGTATACATTTATATTTATGCTAATCATGTACAATTGCTCTCTGAACAATTTTACAAGTTCAAGTATAAGTATTTCAAGTGTTTTTGAATATATTTCACACCATTCAATTACATGATTTTTTTCGAAAGTATGTTGCCCATCCTAATGTTGAACAGGAATAAGAAATTATTAGTCACAGTCCAATCACTACATTTACTACAGTACTCCTGAGTAAGTATTCATAGGGGCTCATGGGATACCTGTCATTATTTAGAGGACTCTCAGAAAGCATGTGCTAGATGAGATATTGAGTCTGTTGACTGTTAGCACCAACATCTATGCCATGCATAGTGGCAAACAAGGCTTCAAGACCACAAGTCTAGGGGAAATCAAACCCTTTCAAACAAAGTTGGTCTCCACCTTTCTATGGGCGTGAAATACATAAAAAAACAAACCACACCCCTGCAGGGTGAAAATATACCTCCTGTGATTTCCTGCTGTACCAAGGAGCTACGATGGACATAACTAATAGCTTGAAACTCCTCTAGGACTTGGATGTGGAGTAGTATACCATCTCATTCAGCGCATCACAAAGGCTAACCACAAGTTGTATTTTACAATATTCTGGAGCTGCTGGCTGAGAAGAAAATTCAAGCTGCTGGGACACAAGGGTCTGTCACCTCCTCTATGGTCCGACAAAGAAATGGCAGAAACACCACTAGTAAGATATGATGAAGTTGTAAGACATGATAGCATGGTGGTACTCGTCAAATGGTTTGACAGCAGATCAGTCATTATGGTCGCAAGATTTATTGATGTTGTGAGGAAGGATGAAGTGCAGCAGTGGGACACAAATCAAACAATTTCTGAAAGTGTCCCATCTAGAGGTGTACAGTATACAATGTAACCATTAAAGAATGTTGTTCAATCAACTTGTTGGTCTGTACAACACAGAAATTAGTCAAAAAATGGACCCTGAAAATGATCACACATGCTTTTTACCTGGCTGAGGTCCACAGTTCGCTGGAGTACAAACCTAGTGTTAAGAGAGCCAATCTCCAAAATACAAACTGGATCACTTTTACTTCAAGTTGAATGCAGCCCAGTGTCTGGTGAGTGTAGCAGCAAAACGCGGAAGACTTCCATGCCTTTATGTCTCCTGAATCACAGCCTGTCCACAGACCACAAGTTCAGGATGTAAAGCTTCTCCTTGAAGTGTAGTATGATATGGTTAACCACATATGCCAAATTACGACAAGAAGATAGAGGCCATCAGATAGAAAAGATCATACTGCATGGGCAAAATACATGTCATTTGTGACAAATACAACATCTGTTTGTACCTTGTAAATATTCTTATTTTTTTATTTTGAATTTACATTGTGAATTTCTATTACATGTAATTAGTACTTCTTGATTTTATAGACTTGAACGGTTCTTCTCATCCTAAGAATTTTATTGCATTGTTGACTTGGTGTTAACTTGCATTTGACAAATAAACCAATCTTAACTGATACCCCTTTGCTTGGTGCCACAATGAAAATGCTTCAAAGTATCTCATCACAAATAAGTGAAATAAGTAAATATCCAGCTTATGTATTTTGTATTTTCTATTTCTTTAGTTAACCACTCATTAGTTTACAATAATAAAAGTAAGGTAATATGTTTAGAAGTTTTACGATACATTATTGAATGCAAAACTGATCTCTTTACATCATCCACATGCATACAAATCCAATCAGGATTGTACAAGATAATGAATTAATATGCAGACATCAATTCCCACATGCATGATAGTTATTGCATGTTTCCAATGTTAAAAACATGGTAGTTGTCTAAGTTTTTCTGATATTCTACATTGATTTAGTCATGGAATCCATTGTAATTGACTTGAAAATACTAATTTAAAAAAGGATTTTGCAAATATGTCTGTTTTTCCCTTTATTACTATGTTGGAAAAGAGTAAAATTCAGCTGAATAAGATTAATATGGGAATCTGTTGACAGCCAAGCTATCAGTGGCATATATCACAAATTGAGCCTTCATGAAAAAATGGCAACAAAAAAGTTATTGCTTAAGGAATCGTGAGAATTATTTTTTTCAGGTTGGCAAAGTCCATGTATGAAACACAGCAAACATGTATAGGTAAAAAAAAAAAATACTTATTAGACTACATACTAAACGGCATTTGTGGTAGAAAAGTAGACTGCACATCACCCTGAACACACTGCTTTAGTGATGGCAATATCATGCTGTGGGAAGAGACAGGGAAGTTGGTCAGAGATGATGGGAAGATAGAGGGAGCTGAATAATGGTCAGTTGAAAAAGGTTTGCGACTGGGATGGAGGTTTACTGATCACAAATGCATGCTGCGAGTTATTTGAAAAAAAAAACCTTTGACAACCATTTATAATTTGTCTTTCACCTGACAATTGCCCTAAGTCATGTTGGTCTATCTCATGAAATACCAATAAATGAAATATATGTTTGTGGCTTTAACCTGACAAAAATATCAAAAAGGGGTGTGAATCCTTTTGTAATTCCTTGTAAATGCACTCTGCCACAGCAGGATGCATAGAGATAGAGAGGGAAACATACTGAAGCAAAATGGTCAACAGAGAAAGTGGAAACAAGAAAGTAAGCGAGTCATGGGAATTATGGTGAGTGACTGGAAGGAGTAAATGCTGAGCTACTCTGCCAACAATGTGCTTCCCTGATTTACCTAAATCATGTAACACTGAACACTTCTTACGAATGTTGTTTTCATGCAGTTAAAGACAATTCAAAGTGATGAAACTATATTACCACATTATATTTTTTGGCAAAAGAATTATAATGAAAACCTATGTGTATGAGCATGGATAATCTAATTCCAGCAGTAATCTGAACGAGACATCAGTCAGTGCTAAGAGGCCAAGCTGAATACTCATAAACTGAATCAAATGTTCCATGTTTCAGTCACTATTAGTTAATTTTACTTAATCATTTAAGAAATGTTGTTTGTCCAGCCTGAACATTTGTTTTTTGGTTTAGTAGGAAAACTAGGTAACAACCAAACATCCATCATTTGACTTCAGTTATTTAACTACTTTCGACAACCAAACATGCTTAAAAAAAAACAGTTTTTACAAACATAATAAAGTATGCAAAATATAATTTACTATGCATTAAACCTTATTGTAGGAATAGATAAAATTAAGAGAATTGCTCTTGGAAAGAGATAAAGGGACTTTAGCTTTACCACCAGGGAGTCATTTTGTTTAAAGCGGCTTGAGCGGCCTTTAATTTATTATTGATCTCCAGGTTCCATCATGCTTGTTCGTTTGCACATTAAAGAGCACCCGTGGTGTCTTTCATAGCACTTCCTGTCATGTAAAATATTCTTCTTATTTTGTCTGCTTTAAAAAGAGATACCGAGTCTCCTGAGGCAAAGTTAGTTTTTTTTTGTTCTTTACAAATGTTCAGATACAGGATGTCCAGATATTTCATGGTCCTTTTGTACTGATAGTCAGCAAAACAACTGTAATTGCTTCCTAACATATTTGCCCTTGTTTGTTTGCTTGTAATACACAAGCATCCTTTGTTATTTATAAAATGCAGGAGAGAGTTGTCCACATCCAACCTATCTTATACTAATTTGCATGTGAATGCTTAACTGATGTTTTTTTTTATCTGTAGCTTGGCAGCATAGTTCTCAAAAACTCAGGACTCAGAATGACAAGTGCAGCTGCAGAACAAGAAATGTAAATTACAGTTATAAAACAACAATTATGTATCTATAGCTTTGACCTCTTCTTTGTCAGATGTTCTATTTCTTGTACTAACATTTCTCGGTCAGTGTGATGAGCTGTTTACCTCTAAATGGCATCTTTTCTGTTTTGCTAACTTACACTGTAAACAGGAAGCTGATCCACAACAGCTGAAATTGATTTTACATTTGCCTGATCTTCAAAAGGAGAAAACCCCTGATTGGCCTTGTTGTGTTTGGAAAACACAGTATTATCTGCCTTTCAGACGCACTGTTCCCCTGAGTGCTTTCATCCTTATTTTACTGATTCAGCTTAACACATTCCCTTTGTTCCATATACTGTCATGATCCCCAGGTATTAGGCTTCCTTGTATTTCTATTTTGTTCTCGGGATAATGCAGTCTTTAGTTTTCACCTTTTATTGCTCTTTATTTAGTCTTTAGATTCCATTTTGTACCTTGTCTTTGTTAGATTTCTGCTTTCTCTCTGTCTGCCCTGTTGCTTTTCTCCATCTTCCTCAGCTCAGCCTTCATTGCTGTCATCTGTGTTGTATTATCACCTGATTAACTCCTCCTGGTCCTCATGCCTTCACTCTCCTTCTTCTTCCAGTATTTAAACTGTTTGGTTTCATGTTCACGTCACCAGTTTCTCCTGTTTACCTCCTCCAGTTGTTTCCATGCCTGTGATCCATGTCCTGCCTTCTTGATGTTCTGTTTGCTGAACGTTTGTATATTTTTTCATTGAAGTATTACCTTTATCTCAATTACACTCTGCATTTGGGTCCTCCATTTACAACGCTTGACACACACAGCACCAAAACCCTTATTCCACCATGACAACCTACTAGTGAAAACATGAATTAGCCTAATCCAAAAATTTATGAGTGTAATGAAAAATTAAATTCCTGACTAAGAAAGTGATTATTTTTTTACAACTGTACATGTTTCGCTAGACTAAGATGAAGATCACAGCTTTGTTTTGTTAAATCAAAGTTGTTGTGAATTGAATAAAATGGCATAAAGTGGAATAAAGTGTTCCAAGTTGTATTACAATGTATAATAACTCATTAGGCTTGTACATACTTACTCATTTACTCAAGAAAGCAAGAACAGAGTTCACAAGTTTTTTTCTGACCAGGTATTTACATACTTTGGAAAGGACTGAAGTACAAAACTCATTAGAAGTCTTCATTAATCCTTTCCACTGCAACATGGCTGATTCATATTGGTTGGTCACCACAAAAGAAAAAAATAGTTCTGCACTAAATATATGTCAAGAACAAGCTGCAAGAACTAGTAAATTGGAGCATCAAGAAGAGAATGATGCAGTTTTGTTCTGGTAACTCTGGGAGAGAAAACTACTTTCTGTTCTTGCTGGGTACATATTTGTGTTTACTGCCTGCCTTGGTTTCTTTTGTACCAAATTTTTACATTATGAAAATAGAAGAGTTTATTATTGAAAAGAAAAATAAAATATGTAAAAGTGTTCAGTTAACGTCTGAACTAAACTAAAAACAACAGCTGGTATTCTTGTTTTTAAGCTATGCTAATTTGTGTCGAACATAGCTACCTTCAAAAGTTACATTTGTGCAATACTTAGCTGTCATTTAAAGGAGCAATAAGTGCAAATTCATTATTTTAGGTAGAAAGAATTAAAAAATTATCAAGTTGTAAGATAAAGAAAGCGACAAAACAAGGATTAACATTAGCCTCACATTTTCAAGGAGGTGAGCATTTCGAGAGCAGAAGCAGCTGTAATTTGACTCGGAGCTAGCTTTTTTCCTGATAACTTCATTAAGTCAAACGTTTGTTTTAGTTGGTGTTATAGTCTTGTTAGACTTGTGTTGCTATGTTGATTTGATTCACTGTATTGCTACAATTGTTGAATGTGGGTTGTTTGAGTTTGACCAGCAATGGGCCAGGCATTACCGCTTATGTGAGGCGAATATACGGTAGCCCAGCTAACACCGTTAACATTATTTAATGCTTGTGAGCAACCTGGCGGGCTTGTGAAGTGCCCACCATGATCCTCGCATATATTCAGGGCATTCTTTTTGTCAAAAATGTAGAACTGAAGTGAAGAACTGGTGCTTATCTTTTGGAGGTAGAGAGAGGCATGGCTTGCCACTTGTTTTGGTCCACAGACAGTGCTCAACAGCACGTCTAGTGGTGAAACTTCACTTATTGCTCCTTTAAGCCACAAATCTTCTTGGTTTAGCATTTCAGGTGTAAAGAAACTTAGGAAAGAATTGAAAGATATGAATTGTTGATTTCAGCTAAAATGTAAAAGAAAACCCACAGCTTCTGCATCACAGCAAACATTTGATTAAAGTAGCAAAACCCAATTTAATGAGCAATACTATGGATAGTTGTGGGGGATCAGAAAAACAAACAAAGAGAAGACAATGACTGAAATGGTGGCACTTCTCATGCCACACATATTTTAAGTGATGCACTGAACACATGTTGTCCCACTTTTTATGTGTCTTTCAGAGGGTGTAAATGATAAAAATTTTCTCCACATTCATCGTGTATATATTTGCTGAAGATTTCGTTTAAATCAAGAAGGTTACTCAAATCCGCCCTCTAGTGGCTACATTACCAAACTACCATGCCAATTTCATAAAGGCATTGAAAGCATGAGTGCAGTGACACTTGGTAATGCTGGAAATGACAGACCTAATTACATGCGAAGGGGAGTATAAATGGGCCTTAACAGGCGATAGTATTTTTGTCTAAGGCATCAGTTTTTTAGCGCATTGCCTAGCTTTTTTTATTTATTCATTTTAACCCTCAGGTTGTCCTTGAATGCACCAAGCAGAACTACATGTGGTTAATTTAAAGTTAACTTCATTAGACATAGTTAGAGTATTTGGAGAAACATAATCTCACACACATGCATGTTTGAATTTTAATTAGCTTTATTCTAATGTTGCTCTCGCTTCATTAACATACCATTCTGTTTCAGAATATCTGCTATGCATTAAACATGGCTGGCAATGAATGTGACCAATTTGGTACAGGCTTGCTTTGATCTACATGAAGGATCGCGGGACATAATTAGTCCTAATCTTTTTTTTTTTCTCTTCTGTTCTGTGTGTGCATGGATATAGTATATGTATCTGTGATTTGAGCCATTGTATGACTGAAATGTGTGCATTAAAAGACACACTCCCCCCTTCCGGCACACTCACGTTAAGGGGTGTTTGACGGCCAAACCATCTGTCTGCAGAATTCATCATTCAGGCACCTAAAATAACAACAGGCCAGGTAGCCACCAGCAAGCTTCAGTGGGTAGACAACCTGCCAAGCAGCGAGCACACACGTCAGCTGGCTTCTAACGTATTCAGCCAAGTCGCAGGAAGCAGCTGAATACATTTGAAATGGATGAGTTTCAGAGTGATAATCGTGGTTTTCCTGTGAAAAGGGAGCAGAAGGGCAAGCAGAGGGTCTGGCTGAGAGGGTAATGGGGCTAATAGAGCTGGTAAATGAAAAGTCAGATGATGACAACTCTGCAGCTCATTCCATCTACGCTCATGTGTGAACCTCTTGTATATGTGTGTGTGTGTGTGTGTGTGTGTGTAAAAGAGAGTAAGAGGAAGAAAATAGATGCCAGCAGTTGAGAAGGAGGGAGTGGTACCAAGGCCAGCGACCTCCCTCTGGGTCTGATGAGTCCTTCACAGTTCTGAGAGATTTATGAAACATTCATGATGGACGTCATCCCTTTCTGTGTCTCTGTCATGGTTTCCATCTCTCCATCTGCATGACTTACTCTGTCCTTATATCAGTCGGAGACATGCGTTTCATTTGGCCAAAATAACACACCTGTGTTTGTCTTTTGTTTTTTTCCTGTTGAGCCAATTTCCATTTTTATTCCTTCCCCCACACAGATTGAAAATGCTTTCCAAGGAAGTAAATAATTCATCCATGTATTAACCTCCATACTTATGAGGTGCAAAGACTGTAGAAATTCTCCATCTGCCACACACAAGCGCATGAAAAGGAGGCAGGATCCGAGTGCCTTTTGGAAATGAACGAAGTGTTTATGATTTATTTACTATTCGCCGGAGATGGTTTAAAATGTGAAGTTCTTCACACATACACAAACATCCATGTTTAAGTGCACTGTCAACAAACCAGGGATCAGTCTCTCTCCCATCTGCTGAATGTGCCTGTTCGCCGCAGGCATTAGGATACCTACAGTAGCTGCGCACACAACAGTGGAGAGCCACAATAGCATCTTCAGCTCAAAACTGGAACAGTCAGCGTAGTAACAACAGGAATAAATTACTCCATCTTCATGTAGACAAACTTGATTAAAATGTAAATGTAGTTTAAATTTGAACCAAGCAACTATTTTCTATAAATATTGTGTGTATGTGTTTTTTTTTCTTTTTTTTAGAAAGCTTAGATTTAGGAATATTTGGATATTTCCAGCTCCCATACCCCCAAAGAACCCTCTCGAGTAGCTTTTGGATTTGTGTTCCATGAATTGCTATTGCAGCGAAATGAGATCAAGCACATTTGTGCTCAAGCAACATCAGATGGTCCCATAATCAGTTGGAGGGATGCCAGCACAGTCTAGTGATTTGAAGTGTGACTGTTTCCTTGGCTTGATCTCATCCTGCTTCACCTGCACTAACGTCTCATTCCAACATCCCCATATTTAAATTGGATGGGACAGTTTGGGGGTCATGGCCTATGCTCCACGTGGTATATGATCACAGAAATGTGGATGGTTGTCAATGTGCTCCCATTAGTTCTCCTACTTTATGGATTTTTCTTTGAATGTAGATGAATTTCCCTCTATGATATTGAACTATCCCACAGTGACCATACAGACATACACCACGAGTGTTCCCTTTTTGTCTGATTAGTCCATTATCCTCCATTTTAAAATCAATATCTTAACCCAGGTCTGGCTGCCTGATGGCATAAACAAAAAATATGTTCACTGAGTCTGCCATTAATTGGTCATACTCCACGTTTTTCATCCAACTGGTGCTTTATCAAAGAAATTTAGAAAGATTGCCAGCTTCTTAGGTGCTGCAGTTTCCGTCTAATGCTTTTGAAAGTTTTCTAATAGTTTACATCCTCTCTGTGGCATCCACAAAGCTCACCAGGTGATGTGCTGAGAGAGCTTATCTGCTGTTTAACAGGTCACAGGTGACCAGCTGGCTAAGCCACTTAGCTTGTGACCGGAGACACCCCTGACGTTATGTGACTCACGATATCTGACAGAGATTAAGCTTATAACACCCGCACTTGGCTGTCGGTGCTTATTACTGCTCTCCAAAAGTGCAAGTGCACATGGACACAATAACAAGCAGGCAAGTTTGCAAATATTTTCATCCATCTGTACTGTATCTGCATGGCAGCCCGCTTTGTTTCCCCAGTCAGTAAACCGAGGTGAAGCTGCAGAAGAAACAACGTGGAAAAAGCTGGCTAAGAGTAGCAAATAACATCATTTTAGATGTTGGTTCCTATGTTGACAGAGTTAACATTTACAATGCATTTCAGAAACAAACCACGCTGGTATTTTAATGTGTACGAGCGTAAGTGTGCCTAAGGGATACAAGCAAGTGATGGTCTAAGACGTCCAGCAGCTCACAACATAACAGGCTCTATCAGCGTCTGAGGCATTAGAGCAAAGATCTCTGAGCTGTCCTACCACGGAGCCTATGAGCATTCTGCCTTTTTATTTGTTTGTCTGACTAACAAAATTATTGCCTAGTAATTTGAAATATCAAGGAAGTGCCTATTCTCTGTTTTGTGCCTTTTTAATTAGTTATGTTGCTCCTTGTGGAAGATGTTATGTAGGTGAATCTTTCAGGGTAGGTTAGGATAACGGTGTTTCTCTCTATTTGCAAGTGTAAGTGTTCGTACATGCATGTGGTACATATGTAAGCACTGCGTTCTCTGGAACTTTACATCTATCCATGTGTGTATGCATGTGTGTGCAGACAACACCATCTGCCTGTGGCTGTTGAGCTGAAATCCCTGAAAGGCTCTTGTTCCTATTTCAGAAACAGCTGATCAGTCATCCAACAAGCTGGCTGGCAGCTACATCAAAGACAAAGTTGTCTCTGGAGAACCAAGTGGTATCCATTCAGATAGTTCACTTATAATAACAGTGACTGGTTGAATTTTGTCACAATGGCAAATATATATATATATATATATATATATATATATATATATATATATATATATATATATATATATATATATAATTGTATACAAATATAATTGTATGCCATATCCCAAAATCAGATCAAATCAGATTTTTAAAATAAAGTGTTTTCTATTTTGAGTCTGCCATGATTACCAAGATTATGTTTTATTTGATAAATACCAGAATTATTTGTGAAATATTGTTTCAGAGCACTTTTGGTGAGATACTGCAAATTTCATTAAAGCTGCAGTAGGTAACATTTATATAAATGTATTTTTTCATATTTGTTAAAACTGTCAGTATGTCCTGACAGCAAAATGCGACACAAATAATCTGTGAAAAAAATCAAGCTTCTCTGCCTCCTCCCAGTGGTCCTACTGCCATTTGGAGAAATACGCCTCTCCCAGAAACAACCAATCAGAGTCAGGAGGAATGTCTGGCTCTGATTGGCTGTTAGCAGTGTCAATCACTCTGCTCACACCCCTCCCCTGCACAGCTACTGTCATTCAAGCTCAAGACTGCCAATGGGCTGCAGATGTGTGGAGAAATGGCAGAAAAACAACCTGCTTTACAGGAAAACTACCAATTTCTGGAATGGCACCTGCTAAGAAAGCAAAGACAGGTAAAAATAAGAGCAGCACGGCAGGCTCCGCTGTGGGGCAGGAGCTTTAAATGGTAAATGTAGTGAACTTATATAGCGCTTTTCCAGTCATACTGACCACCTAAAGCGCTGTACACTATAGCCACATTCACCCAATCGCTCTCACTAACGTGCACACATTCATACACCGAGTCACAGCTCTGTAGGCAAATTGGGGTTAAGTGCCTTGCCCAGGGGCACATGTGGCAAGGGGAAGCTGGAATCGAACCCACAACCTTCTGATTGCCAGATGACTACTCAACCCATCAATGACTACTCAGCCCTCCCTCCACAGTCGCCCTGTGAAGGGAGGACTGTCATGCAGCAGAGAACAATGGGAAGGGACCTGTCAGGTATGTTTGTTCAATTATCAAGGCTAAGTCCACAGCTTTCTCAAAACTTCCTACTGCAGCTTTAACGTTTGGTACAAATACCTTTTAAACTGAATGACTGGGGTCAAACATTTAGCTCATTCCTCCCAACAGAACTGGTTTAACTGAGTCAGGTTTGTAGGTCACCTTGCTCACATATACCTTTTTAGCTCTGCTCACAGAACTTTATATTGCCACTCCTGCTACTTCGCACATTCGATGGTGTAAGCTTTCCCCTTTTCCTTCTAATTGTACAAAGGATCATTATAGCCAAAGAATCAGGTGTTGTTGCATAAGATCACAGGACATGTCTTTAAAATGTAAGGTTTAAACACTTTAATCCAGCTTTTAATGTTGCTTTTGGACTAAGGGCTTCTTCTTCCCAGAGTGGGCTTTGAGCCCTTGTCGGTACAGAACTCGTTTCACAATGGGTAATGAGGCTTTCTTACAAGCTTCAGCTTTGGTTTGTAGTTTGATTTAACATTATACATCAAAACTGGTTAATCTCTAGAACACATAACCCGTCTTCTTTATCAGCAGTATCATTGCTGGATATTCTAATGCTGTTCCTATTTGCATATAATCGTTTGAACAGAAGAATGTGGTACCTACATGAATCTAAAAATTGTCCTCAAGAAAGATTATTGTTCTTTTATCTTGGCTAATTTCTTCATTTTTTTTCCATGATGTCACACAAAATCATAATGTGTTTTATCTGTTGCCTTAAAAAACATCCAATTTTGTGAATTAAACCGTCAGAAGCCATGGCATAATCATTTTGAGCTTCCTAGAATGCTTTAAGGCACAGGGATCTAGACTTACATCAATATTTTACTTTGGAGAAAGTGACCTAAAACAGGAAAGAATAATCAAATGTATTGTCAGTACAGGAAACAAGTTTGCGTTTTTATACAGTGCATATAAATATCTGGTGTCAGCTGTATATACACTCGTTGAACATATAGGCCTTTTTTGTGGTATGTGTGAATCTATGTGAATTCTGAGCCTGTGTCTAATCAAAATGTTATTATGGTCACATAATGACAATAAAGATTCTTGGCTTTTGACATAAGTATTTCATATATGAATATATTAGATGTTATTACTCAGTGATTAGATGTTATTACTCAGACTCATTTTTAGTTTGTCACATAACTACCACACATTTCAGTTTTCTTTATTAGGATTTCTGTTGTGGTTTGTATTCACATTTAAAAAGCTGTAGGACTACCTTGTGAGGCAATTAAAGCTTTGAGTCTTTGTGGCAATGTCTCCTCCAGGTTTGCAGATCCATAGGCTGACATTTTACCCATTTACTTTGCAAAATACGTCAAGCTTTGTAAGATTGGATGGAGAGCGTCTATGGACAGCAACTCTTAGGTCTGGCTACAGATTTTAAATTATATTTAGATGTGGGCTTTGACTGAGCCATTATAATAAATATGCCCTGGTATAAACCGTTCCACTGTAGCTCTGCTTGCAATGTTGTCTTGTCTGAAGATGACTCAGTCTGAAGTCTTTTGCAGCATCTAAGAGATTTCCCTTTAAAACAGGGAGAAATCAAATTGAACTGGCCATAATTTCTGTGTGTTTTGACAATTGCAAGTCTGATGCACATGAATGACTGTGTGCTGAGAGTGGATAGCAAAGCATAATTAGAGCTGTGTATCCACTCATCCAGGCATCTCCACTTAAAAAAATCATGGAGTGCATAAACTCTATATATAGTGGGTTCTGTGTTATCTCTATCTAGTCGCTATTGATATGCGACATCCGAATTAAGAACACTTGACTACTTTGTTGTTGCTTTTAGTTTTTAACCCAGCTCAGTCAGAGAGAAATTATTAGACCTCAGCAGAAAACTGCACAGGGGACTCGCCTCAACCAGGCCACGCTAATTAAATCTTCCAGACAGCCTGTCTCTTAATAAAGCCTGACATGACAGCTTGGCCTGTGAATGTAATAGTGACCCAATAACCCGGAAGTTACCCAGTGTGTTTGTATGCATGCAGATTGCTGTGTGAGAGACACTTTTAGTGAGGGCCTTGTCATTGAGGGAGGGGGCAGGCACCTGTCCTCAGCTCAAAGGTCACTTTCAGGGGGTGTGGGAACAACTGTGACTCAGCAGCTCTGTGACTATATTTGCAAAACAAATCATCTCAGAGAACCAAGCATTTGATTGGCACTCTACCTCTTTGTGACTTCACATTTCATGGTATAGATCTTGACATCATAATAATTAAATTAGTCTCTTCACAGTAGCAACAAATATTGTGTTGCTTTTGAACACATCCCAGCCACTTCTGAAGAACAGCAAATGTATGTCTCAAAAATGCTGTAGAACCTCCTTAACAGCACAGCTAATGGGGTGACCAGATCCCCAAAAGACAAATGTGGGACAACGGGGTTGCTTATGAGGAACAAAGCGGGACACCAACACAATGATATCATACATTTTAACTTAACACAGAGCTCATGTTACATTAATCAATCTCTGGGTTGCCTGTTAGTGCATAACAATGAATTAGAACAAGTTTAAAAAAAAAAAAGTATGTAACTTTTTTGAAGTTTAATAAAATGTTTACTCTAAAAATGTTTATAAAGTTGATCTAAATGGTCCATGCATTACTGTTATGTAAGGCGACTAGCCCGGTAGTCCAGCTAACACAGTTAGCATTGCAACCAGGCGGGCTTGAGAGATGCCCACCATGATCTTTGTGTACATTCAGAGCACTGAAATAGATAACTGGTCTGATGCTTAGCTTTTGGAGGTAGTGGGAGGTGTGGCTTGCCAAACCTCTTGTTTTGGTCTACAGACAGTGCTCAAAAGTCACCTAGTGGTGAAATTTCACTTATTGCTCCTTTAGATAATGGTTCATTGCAGCTACCTAAAAGCATGTGGTATACTAAAGATAGATTAATCATAGCTATTAATGTGCCATTCATATAAAAATAAACACAAGGTCATGCACAATTTACAATTTTACTAAAAAATCTGCCAAAATGAACATCTTAAAAGATCAAATTTGACCTCATACTAAATATCCTTTTGTTTTTATCTTGCTATTGTATTCTTGAACAATTTTGGATTGATTAAAAGTATAATCCAAACAACATTTTTTTTTTGGTTAAGGTCAAAGTTAAAATCTAAGGGTCAGATTTTGTATCTATTCTCAGCAGAAAGAATGGGATAGCTTGTTATATTTAGGCAAGTATAATGAATGTGTGCACCCAAGTTGGATTCATTCAGTCTAGGTGCACCAAAGTCCCTTGATGTTTGTGGTCCTATAGACTACGACATTAAAATGAAAGCAAAAAAGGTGATACTTTGTGCTGTATCTAACTGTTTGCACTATTCTAATTTATCAGTGAAAATGGTCACTGGCTGCCCTATGGACTCTCCTGGGTTCGATTTAAAGCCTTTTCATCTGTTAGCATACCAGGCAAAGTCCAAACTTCAATCCAATCAGAACTCTATGGCCAGACTTTAAAAATGTATGTACATAGATTCTGGCAATCCAGTGTGACTGAGAATGGACTAGTTTACAAATAAGTATTGACAAAAACTACAATTCTCTACATTAACTAAGCCTTAGGTGACATACCCACAAATAGTGACACCTTGTCGGGTAGTGGTCAGGTGGAGATTGGCTTTAAAAGGAAGTTTCACCCCCTTGTTTGCTGTTCAGACATCGTTCCTTCTTGTCATGAGCTCAGATACCCTCTGATCTTCAGCCTTTCATGTCCTCCTGTACCATAAGCACTTTCCTTCTTCTCTCTTTTCCATACCAGTTGTGTCTCTGGTCCTTTTGTAACACTGACTCCTTTCCAAATCCCCGATTAGTGCTCCATCACAAAAGCAAACTGCATGCTTCTGCACAGCATTGGGGTCCATCCAGCACGCTACACAGGCACATCTATCTCAGTATCTATGCATCTCGCCTCCTCACTTGACACATATGTCACTGAAATAAAAGATGGTTCTACAAAATGTGGATTCAGTTTGGCTGAATACAATTGCACGACATATTATTTTTCCTTCACTTCACAACTATTCACTATGTTGTGGTCTGTAACATAAAATCAAAATAAATGCTTGTAATATCACAAAATGGGGCCAGTTCAAGGGGTAAAAATACTTTTTAAAGGTATTATATGATAAATATTGTAGCATATGGTTACTCAAGCTAAATGGACAGACCACTGGTCATATTGACCTCTCAAAGCACTTTACTCTAGAACCACATTCACTGCACTCACTATTGTGTACATACTCATACACCAATACATAGATCAGCAGGCAACTTGGGGTTTAGTGCCTTGCCCAGGGGCACATCGACATGTGACACAGGGAAGCTGGAATCAAGGCCATAACCCTCCGATTGCAAGACAACCACTCTACCTATTGAGCCACAGTTTCCTGATGATCTTAGCTGATTGTGTGCACAATGAGTACACGTTTGATGGAACATTAAAATGTTATCCTTCTTACTTGATTAATCGCCTTAAACCCTTTAGATCTTACTCTGTCCTATTGAGTTAAATTATGAATACAGATTTCTAACAGCTTTTAGATATTTTGGATGTGTGCTATCTCGTCAGGCATGCGGAGGAACTCCAACCCACTGACCTTAATTACTGCAAGTATGGCTGCATATAAATTACTTTAAAAAATCCAAAACAATTTATATGCAACCAATTGAGGGTCAATGATAACAAGTAGCCAACAAGGATTGCATTTTGATAAGCTTGAATTAACTTAATTACTGACATATTATGCTCTGTTTGATCTATTTTGACTGTGTATTTATGAGTCTACAGAAGTTTTCTTTTAACGAGCGATAATTAGTTGGATCATATTAGAGCATGCAATTATTTTGCTGTGAACCCCACCCCCGCCACCCCAAAAAAACAGGTAAACTGGGCCATGTTCTCTGAGAAAGGCGTTGCCCTACATTCAGAAGTGTGAAGTATATAAAAGAGCAACTCCTTCAAATAACTCGAATTTTGAAATATTTATTCTGCCATTGGTGTGGTCTTACTACTTTTTCTCTCTTCGTTTCTCTGTGCAATATGATCTAGTTTGGTCATTTTCAGCTTTTAAATTCAGTGTGCCCGAGACAGCCAAGATAGATTTCTTCAAAAGGGAGTCTGTGAAATGCAGTGCCCATTTTAATTCTGCCTGGCTACCACACCCACAGCTGCTGCCCGAAGCGAGGGCAGAAACAGCAGGACAAAGCTCGCAGCTATGGTTGCATGGGGCCAGACTAAGAATATAGGTCAGTCTGCCTCATAGATGAAAGATGCATAGTTCTGTTTGCTAGAGTGAAAGTAGGGTGGAGGTTCTGTAAATATAGATATGTTTTTAAATGCACAGCAAATGCAGTGAGGATGACCGCTGGGAGGGATGGAATGGGGCATGTGGATGGTTTATGCAGAGTGGAGAAAGGAAGACAAAAAATGCTGGAAATACAGTACAGGGAGAGGCATGGGTGGAGTATGTGCTGTGGGTGAAAAAGAACTCACAGAAACAGGAGTGCGTTCAGTGTCTGGCAACCAGTGTCGGATTCTTTTTCGTACTGATGAAAGGGAAATACAAAAAGCAAGCTGCCTTCCTCTGAGCAGCTGCAGCTGGCACACAATATCATCCTCTGTTCGCCTGTGGCTGGTGGTGATAGGCGAGGGCCCAGTGTTAATATTGCACTCACAGTTCATATAACCTTTTGTTTTCTTTATGAGTTCAGACTGACTTAGTATTATAACACATTTATATTTCCAGGATATTTCCACTGACGTTGTTAGCCACTTTGATTGTTTTTGTTTTGTCTCCACATTTGTAATGAAATCTGTCTTCAACTAAATTCAACAAACAATCGGCTGCTATGAATCTATCTTATATAAAGGTAACTCTTTATTGCAATGTTTTGTCAATGTGGTGTTGGAATTAGAAATAGATAAGGAGGGAGCACAATTTAAAGTTTAAAAGTCTGAGCAACTTAAATTACATAAACACTGACTTAAAGGGATGCTAAGTTTAAAACAAGTTTATAACAATGGCAATAACTGGTCAGCTGTCAGAAATAAGGCTTTTTAATATAGGCTGTTTGCAAATTTTTTCTCTTGCATAGATAGTCCCGACTTGGAAACTAGAACACATGACTTTTACAAAGTTAACATTTTCAAAACTACAACGGAAAATTATAATCCTGACGCACACCTCATAATTGCAAATATTGTACAAAACTCATACATGTCCCTGCCAGATGGCAAGATTTGTTGTTACAGCAGAATAGATTCATACAGAACTTACAAAGAGATCAGTCCAGCAATGAATGGAAAGCAAGTTATGAGTGTTATGAGTGCAAATGCCTTTTTATTACAGTCAAACTCTAAAAAGAGGAAGAGAAGTAGAAACATAAAACTACTTTAGAAGTGCTCAAGAGGGCACAAGGGGGCAACAATCGGATGTCTATCTAAGCAGCAGTCACACGCGGTATGATTTCGGAAGCTGCTTGCTAGTTGTCTTTGGTCATGAGAGTGCTAAATTGGTGGTCAGTGTTTATCACACTGAACAGCAACATAACCCTAATATAGGCACACAACAAGAGTATTACTTTATATTCTTACACAAGAAAAGATTTTTTTAGACAGTCATCAACCACAGAATGTTGACTTGGATTTAGGCAGCTGACTGCAGTTTCCACATTAGCCCGATAAATTAATACCAGCTTGTTGGGATTGTAAATGACAGCATGTAGGTGGTAATACGTTTTAGTTTCAGATTTCTGTCTATACGGTGAAACAATTTTCAGACAAGGTTATCATACTGTAGGAATCCTACACTGTCCCATGCACCCCCAGTGCATTTATTTGTACTGAGGAAGCTATATGCCTAACTAAAATAATCAGAACTCCCTGAATTTTCACCTGAGTTTCATACTGTTTGGTCTGTTACAAACGTCAGAAATGTAGTCATGATACAGGACTCTGTCACACATTTAAAAAAAAGTGTTTTCATGCTGAAATGCCCTATTTTGATGCTCATTAACTTAGACAGACACATGGTATGGAATGTTAATGTGCAAATAAAAACATACTATAATACTAAAAAGCTTTGTTTTACACTTTTTTGATAAAAACAGCCTTATCATTTGATATTAATAAATGTATAAATTGATTCAGGAAGAGTAGTGTGGTTTTCGTCCTGGCCGTGGAACACTGGATAAGCTCTATACCCTCAGCAGGATCCTGGAGGGGGAATGGAAGTTTGCCCAACCAGTCTACATGTGCTTTGTGGATCTGGAGAAGGCATTCGACCGTGTCCCTCGAGGGATCCTGTGGGGGGGGTACTCCGGAAGTATGGAGTACCGGACCCTTTAATAAGGGCTGTCAGGTCTCTGTATGACCGGTGTCAGAGTCTGGTCCACGTTGCCGGCAGTAAGTCGGACTCGTTTCCGGTGAGAGTTGGACTCCGCCAAGGTTGCCCTTTGTCACCGATTCTGTTCAAAACTTTTATGGACAGAATTTCTACCCTCCAGAAGGGTTGGGGAGCACAACCCTTCTCTGGGTTGGGGAGGATGTGCTGCCCCTAGTGGAGGAGTTCAAGTATCTTGGGGTCTCGTTCACGAATGAGGGGAGGATGGAGCGGGAGATCGACAGGCGGATTGGTGCAGCGTCTGCTGTGAAGCGGGCGCTGTACCGATCCGTTGTGGTGAAGAGAGAGCTGAGCCAAAAGGCGAAGCTCTCGATTTACCGGTCGATCTACGTTCCTACCCTCATCTATGGTCACGAGCTTTGGGTCGTGACCGAAAGAACGAGATCCCGGATACAAGCGGCTGAAATGAGTTTTCTCCGTATTGTGTCTGGGTTCTCCCTTAGAGATAGGGTGAGGAGCTCAGTCATCCGGGGAGGACTCAGAGTAGAGCCGCTGCTCCTCCACGTCGAGAGGAGCCAGTTGAGGTGGCTCGGGCATCTGGTCAGGATGCCTCCTGGACGCCTCCCTGGTGAGGTGTTCCGGGCACGTCCGAAAGACTTCACCAGGGAGGATTGGCCATTCTTTCTGAAACTGGAGTTTGCAACAATAACAACAAATACTAAGGTTATTAAATCTAGTTGAACCAAAATGATTTTTAAAATAAATGTAGAAACATTTGATGTTTGAGTCTAAATTAAAGTAGCCATAACAACACATTTTATTTTTCTGTGGCTTTGGGGGTATAAAATGATCTGTTGTGCACTCATGAGGCCGTGTGAATGTCAAGAGCAGTTACCAAAGATCTGCTCATGGGCAGTCAGCTTTGTCTCTTTGCTCAAAAACGGTCAGATCAGAAAATGGTTTATCTTTCTATGTAGGCTGTCTTTCTACGTAAGTTATATTCTTCAATCAGAGCGCATCATCGTGCGAATAGCCTCTGCCCTCCCCTCCTCCCCCTAGTTGATACACTCACCGGCTTATTTAATGGCGTGTTGTGCTAGCATGTCTGACTGCTCCACAATACAAAACAGTGTCATGTTCAGCATATTTTACTTTTCCTGAATGTTTTCAAATAAACTAATTTTGAAAAAAAAAAAAAAAAACTTCTGGAGGTGGCAACCACAATGCTGTCATTACCCATTAGTTTATCTAATTTCTAAATACTGTCTCGTTTCATAAACATATGAGCACTACTGCTGGAGATCGTGGATTTTGGTCTCGCTTGTCCGACATCCTGCAACACAAATAGCCATAATACCATAATAGTGGATTGTGAGTGTTGTGCTGAGAAGAGAGGTGTGGATAAAGGGGCAAGGGTATGTTTGGACATTTGGCTACAACCAAATATGGTTGTGGCCAATGAGTCAACTAGGTAGAGCCACATATCACTACTATACCCAACCATTTTACTGAGGAGGAAAATCTGGTCTGCCAAAAAAACCCTCAACAAAAAGGTGACGTTATTATTTTATCATTGAAGTTCTTTGGAGAATTGACATATACAGCAATATCAACTACATTAAATAGATTATACAGTGATGTCATGGTACCTTTAAGTCTACCCCATACATTTCTAGTTATTGTTATTTGTATGTCATTTCTCTCACAAGCATTCTGCTCCATTTGAGGTCAAACATAAGCATGTGCTTTCAATAAGTCGCCTTTTTATAGGTAATATTTAAAGAAAAAGGTTTTGTGTAAATGTCTGGTTCCAGAGGCAATGAGAACTACAGTATATATGCATTGCAAAATGGAAGGCACAGCAATCTTTCACTGACTCTATGTGCCTCCTTTCTTTATTAAAACCTAATTATGCTCATTATTCAATCAAATTAGTACCCCGTCCATTGCCTGGTGCCTATTAGTAACATCAGATAAAATTTTAAATGACCTGTAAAGGCTGAAATTGAACAAAGTGTGGTGATTATGTTCCCCTCCACATTCAATCATTCTGCTGTTCAGTGCACTTGGCCCTCATCGCACCATCCCTCCTCCTTCTTTCCAAAGTCATTTTGTTACATAAGCAAAACAACAGCCGTCAGCGTATTTATCCACCCCTGCAACTCTGACTAATTATGATAATTTTTTAAAAGACAAAGCAAATTCCCTTATCATTTAACAGGTGCCATTATTCAACTGACTCATATAAATTTAGTCACAGAGTGATTTTTCATTCATTACAGTTGAAGTTTCTGAAAAATGCATCAGGAATCAGCAGATTAGTCATTAGGAAGAAGAAAGGGATATTTTGTGACAGGAAAAAAAAGATCAGAATTGTATGTACTGATTGGCGAATTGATGTGTGTGGGTGTGCTTGCAGAGGTGAGAAGGGCACCGAGGTATGAACCCATGGTGAGGGGTTAAAGGGTCTGTCCTAAGAATGATTAAATGTGAAGGGTCATTTCTGAGAGGGGCGCAGTGCATGCTGACAGAGACAGACTGTCTGTCTCTTTTGCACTAAGGATCTCAGGGACACTTAGAGACTTAGCTGCTAGTCTAGACTACTGTCAGATGAGAGAAGCTATTGAAGAGAACTCATTAGAACTGCTCCAGTGTCTTAACGGTTTTACAGACAATGGCCAAGAGTCAATCTGCAAAATTAAAATCATTAATTCTTTTGATACTGTTCAGACTTGCAATGTAGTCTAATCACAATGTAGGCCACTTTAAGAGTTTATAGAGTTTAAACAATTTGTTTTATACAGAAAAGGCAGAACTTTAATATGTTTTTTTTATTGCTGCTGCACCCCTGAACAAATTGATATAACAATAAATGGTATGTAAGTAACAACATGTAACATCAAAAAGTATTTTGCTGAAAACAAATATCAGGTTTATTAGGTCGGTGTAGTCTCTAGCTGAACATGTGAAGCAAAATTATACAGAGGGGAATGATTTCCATGAGTGAAAGGGAATCGTCACTGTTGTTAATTTCAATTTTGTAGCGAGCATGGCACTCTGAAATATGACTATTTGCACATATTTCTGTACCTTGACCAAGAGTCTTAAAGTAAACCATCCCCATGACTTCAAATTGAGCTATAAATAGTATTTCATTCATACAGATGGGGGTTATGAGATCTTCAAAACATTCAAGTTTTCTAAACAAAGAAACACTCTGAATCACTCTGAATGCATGTTAACGTTCTTCTTAAATTGAATGAAGTATTTGAAACAACCCAGTACTAATTTATAATCATTTATAACAGGGGTGTCATGCTCCAGTTCTCGAGGGCCGGTGTCCTTCAACTTTATATGTATCCCTGGTCCAACACACCTGAATCAAATGGATGAATTACCTCCCCGGTATGCAGTCAAGTTATCCAGAGTCCCGCTAATGACCTGATTATTTGAGTAAGATGTGTTGAAGCAGAGAGGCATAGAAAAGTTGCAGGACACTGGCCCTGGAGGACTCGACTTTGACACCCCTGATTTATAACCTTTACATTAAGCGTCAAACTTTGAGTGCATACTTTTTTCCTCTTTGGAGAACATGTGTAACCTTAAGCATAAAGCTACTGAAAGATACTGTATTTCTATATGTTGTTTTTGTACTGTTTTCAGTTCGGTCGTGAATTCCAAAGAGAGGGACTCCAAAAAGGCTGTAGCACAGAACCAGATTCCTTCCACTGATAAAATTACCTCACTGAGCAGACAGAATTGCTGTTGGAGCCGAGGTTAACATCCTATGGGTATGATCTTCTGGGAAAGTCAAACCTTTCCCTTTGACTTAAGATGGATAAAGCAATCCAAATTATGCGTGGAAGTCTTACAGTGAGAGGAATCAATTCAATTTCTGATAAAGTTAGAATCACCTAATAATACTGTGATTTTGTGTATATTCTAATTTCTCTTTAAAATTTTAAGTAGTTGGATTTTATTTGATGTTGTGTTATGGTTTGTTTTTGTGACTTGGCTTAATAAATCATGACAATATTTTTTTGTGGATAGTAATAGGATTGTTTTGATTCTTTTAACAATTATATTCAATGTGATCATTCAATTTCAACTCAAGTATCAATATACTGATTCTTAAAATACATAAACATTTGTTTGTTGACTTATAGGTTATTGCAGTAGTCTTCTGTGAAGCTTACAGCCAATCATCAGCTCCTCACAGTGTTTCGATTGTATTTATTCAGTTTTGCTTCTGCGTGTTCCTCCATTGTGAATTGTGAAGTCAAGATAATGGAATAGCTGCACAACAGATATTACTGAGACAATAACCACAACAGAAAAGCAACGGCTGCAGAATCAGGACAATACTATAGAAAATATTTGCTTGACACATCAAATCAATTTCAGCTTTCATTTATACACAGAACCAGATCGAAAAACCACAATGATATGATGGTCATCCAAAAAAAAACTTTCTCTTAGATTTTAGAAATAAAAGCCAGCTAAGAAATGGGCCTAAAATTTTGCCAAAACAGTTTGGTTAAGGCCAGGTTTACCTTGTTTTGCTTTATTACTGTATTACTGTTTGATCCTAATTTAAAGTCAGTCGATCAAAAGCGTTCTATCAACTCATTACTCCATATGTCAAACCCAGTCACTCAAGATGAATGTACATAAAATGCTAATTCAGATCAACAAAACTATCCATTGATGAAGAACTAACTATCCATTATTTTGTCACTGCTCATCATATCTGTGTCCAGCAACAAAAGGTATTGTCATAATGCAAGGGTTTTGTGAAGGGCTCAAGTGCAGAAAGACTTGTGAACACAGTATTTTAATAATTAAATAAAATAAAATTACAACACACATGAAGAGTACAAACAGGAGGACAAGGCAGGCACATGAACCGTGAGCCAGAACAATGGAAGCCAGTGAGTGACAATGAAAACTGGGGAGCTTATATACAGAGGGAAGGGTGGAGAAAGGTATGACAGACACGGGTGATGACATAACTATGTGGATATGAGGAACAGCTGATTCTATTTAAAGCAGAAGAGCAGAGAGGGGACAGGATAAATGAACAAAAGCAGAACAAAGAAAAACCTAGAGAAAACAACTGAATACAATATGTTGGTGAAGATTCTCAGTCATCCAGGTCATCATCAATCCAAAAAAAGGTTGACCTTTCGCTTCCCTCCCAGGAAACTTCCTCAGTTCAAACACAAAATGTTCATAGAACACATGAACGAACAAAGAATGTAATCCATAAACAAAAAACTAAAATAGCAACAACTAGAGAACATAAACCACAGTGAAGAAAAAAGGACATAAAGAAAAACAAAAAACTCAAACATCAAAGGATGCAGGAAACAGTTATTAGGGCTTAAGTTTGACCTACAGCTTTTCTTAACCTAAACTTGGTCAAAGTTGCTCAGTGTGTGAAATGGATACATTAAAAATGTGTGTCAACATGCAATTTTTTTTCCAGAACTTCATATAAATGTTGACTATTTGCAAGAAAGAAGGCTCAGACAGCTGCTCCATTTTTACGCCAATTCCTGTCGAACAATTTGTCCTCTGAAGAAAAGTCAGATGTTTTGAGTAAGTTCTTGTGGAAAACTGACATCTATGAAAATAAATGTAATCTGTATAATGCTGTCATATGTGGTTGCTCAGGTGGGTTTTATTCATAGTAATAACAATGTTACAAATCTTTTTCATTGCAGGGTTTTGGCTTTGGGAGCTGTGGAGTGTAAGCAAAGTGTGTGGTTGTTCTATTCCAGGTTTAATGAGCTGTGGAAATAAATAAAGACAGGCATTGTTTGCAATGTGTTTTAAATTGGGGTTGGCGGCTTTCTCAGGCAAATTGTTGAAGTGGGTGACAAATTAAGTAGTCCAGGTGTGTAGGTTTAGCTGTTGAAAGTCATGAAAGTGGGTTTCCTGGTAGGTAGACCCAAATGTTTAAATTTCAGGAAGAGACCAGACAGCACTGAGATTGCAGTAGAGTAAACTTAAGGGGTGAGTACCAGGATTTTTTAGACTAGGGATACCTAGTGAACTTGGTTCACCAGGGATTAGAACCAAGTAAATACAATTCAGGAAAACCAACAACAATACTTGGTTGCCACAACAGACAGTCGGGCAACTAGAGAAGATGAGCTCATATCCTATCCTGGAGTTGACTGTGCAACAATCTTCAGATGTGATGGAGGAGAGCTGCTGCACAAACATGGAGAGGAGAATAAAGAGGGAGTATAGAGCCAATCAACAACCAACTGTGATGCTATAATAACGTCATGATGAATAATTGATCTCAGATTGAATTCTGAACAGTGGAAGAGTTTAACAAAGGAACTCCACTCTGGCTGCAACATGAGACCCTCAAGGCGTGGACGGCCCTTCTTCCCAGCAGGGGTTCTCTCCTGCTGCTATAAAACCTTCCTCCCACAGACTCTCTCCTCAGCTCTTCACTTCTGCAGACCACCTCTCCCTGGCGCAGACAAAGAAGGCCAAACCACGAGGGCCTGGTCGGCCCTGACCGACACACAAGCCAGCAGCTAAGGGAAGGTGCCAGGACCAGCCATGCTTGATCCAGGGTTGTCTGCCTGTTTAAGCAGAGGACCTGACTGAATCCGGATAAACAACACACGAAATACAAAGCTAAGTCTGCTGTTTAACATCATCATCGGTAGCAGGAGCAAAGATCCTGCGTGCGAAACAGCTCTGTTGTATGTTTTTTTTTCTCAGCCTGTACTGGGAAGAGAACCCCAGATCCCGCTGAAAGCCAGCAGCAGAGCCCATGTTGAATGCTCACGAGGAGAATCTGCTTAGATCGGACTGCAACCGGGTCAGAGGCTGCCTGGAGGACCTACAGGCCTCCATTCCCTCCACACGCTGTGGTTAGCCCACATACTGCCGCAGAGCTAACGCTAACCCGCCAACAACTTCCCTCCTTCAACGCTCCTTCTGTGAATGGCCAAACTGGACAGAACTGACACGAGACAAAGGACAGGTTTGGACAGGGAGCCGAGGGAGAAGTAAAAGGTTT
The DNA here is from genome assembly GCF_011125445.2 of Fundulus heteroclitus. NCBI lineage: Eukaryota > Metazoa > Chordata > Actinopteri > Cyprinodontiformes > Fundulidae > Fundulus > Fundulus heteroclitus. The sequence continues at coordinate 28,758,614 of NC_046364.1, forward strand.
ATTGGGAAATGTTTTGTGAACCGTTGGACACATGGTGTTTAGAACAAAAGGGCTAAAAGTTAGCCAACTGCTATTAGCCTTGCTAACATCTGGTTTCGGACATTTCAAAAGGAGTTTGTTTAAAGCACAAAGCTTAATCGTTCGGCTCCACCATCCTTCGATGGTGCTATGAGCCTTATCCCCGCATTACGATCGAATATTAATGTTGGTAAAGGCAATTTTGACAACTTTATGTTGTAACCTCTTAGCCACCGACCTGCTACAGTGACCCCAGACGCCCGGAGGGAGAATTGCATTAACAAACTCGGTCGTAAGGGTTTAAATTATTTTACTGAGCAAATCAGTCTTCAGAATATTATTTACTCAAAATAATGTTCTGGTTAACTTGTGCTTTGCATTGTGAATGGGTTGAAACACATGCCAAATGTTGTTCTGAATTAGTTAAGCTTATTTAACCATGATTTACATTCTTAAGTTGAACTTTGGTTCTTTAACTTAAACAAAATATTATTTCATCAAATAATGTTTTGTTTAACTTGGGCTTTGCATTGTGAATGGATTGAAATAAATGTCAAATGTTTTTAACTCCACTCCATGTTTTTCTTTTATCAGATCTGCAGTGAACAAGGATTCACCGAATTATTCTGATTTTGACCACCCACTTTTGTTTTGTCTTTTGTTTGTTTTTGTGTGTAAATAGTTCCTTAGTTTAGCTTCTTTTTATTTTCATTTTGCTTAGTAGTTTAGTTAAGTTTCACTAGCCTAGTAGAGAGGATTTGTTAATCAAAATATTGTGTTAATTCAGGTAAACAGCATTACATAGTGATGTTCTCTGGATGTTCATTAAATTTCTATTATTAAATTCTTGAACTTGAAAAGATGTTGTCACTCCTTTATTCTATGTGTGTGCAGGTTTTGCTGTTAAAAGATCGCTGGTGCTCGAATTAATCCCTTTCAACCATTGTCTTGATATCAGCTTAAGAGCTGATTATCACCAGACAATACTTAACAGACAAAGAGTTATTTATGAAACATTAAATAACTTTAAACAGTGTATAATTGCACAACACAACACAGGATTGTGACACATACAGTAATTGTGCTTCCTCCAAAACATAATGTATATTGTTAAAACGGTTACATTTTAAGACAAAGTAAAACTTAATGAAAAAAGCATGGCATCCATCCGGAGTCAAATCTTGGTCTTTAAGCGAAAGATTCTGACACATATCTGTCCATATACCACCATTCGATAAAATACGGTTTTGTGTTAATTGACATAGTGAGTAAACTTGTTTAAACCTTGTGTAATCTCCAGTGTTGTAGTCAAGTCACTATGCCTCGAGTCCGAGTCCAGGTTCGAGTCACCAGTGTTCAAGTCCGAGTCAAGTCCAAGTCATTAAAAAAAAAATCCGAGTTGAGTCCGAGTCGAGTCCACTACTCATCCGAGTCAAGTCCGAGTCGAGTCACTATTGACGTGTGATGTATGACATCAAGCAGTAACATTCCATTGCACTAATAACTCTTTCGCTGTAGTTACCCTTGGTTTTACTCGGTAAAACTACCGCTTTTTCCAAGTCTAAGACGTCTCCTAACCATGGTTTTTAAACATTGTTGTTATGGAACGTGCAACAGCGACTCGAGGTACGCTGATAGGCCGCATATGAAGGATGTTAAAGCCGCAAGCGGCGTCGATCCGCCCTCGCAGCCAAGCGCACTCCAGCCTATTGGCCACCGCCGCGGCTCCGGCCGGCCGGCGGGGTTCGCGCACCGCTGACCGCCCGCCACCGCAGATGCTGTCATGCATTTTCCTCGCTCGTCCACCGGGCGATTCCCACAAACGCGTTCGGCAGCGTTCCCCCATGACTCACAACAAATCTGGTGTGGATCGGTCGATGCAGCGAGGAGATACAGCCGTTGGATAATGATAATGCATTTGGCCACCGGACCGGACTAAATTGTTCGGCGGGCCGGAAAATTTATACCGATTCCTGGACGGTGACTACAAACAGAAAAAAAAAACGGCCGATGACGGCATGAACACCAAGCAGGAGAAAAACAACGACTTACCTTCCTATCAACTCGGCCCGTCTTTCCGAGCCCTCGAAACTCAAGCCATCGTTTGAGCTGAACGTTGGTATGTTGTTCCACAGTTCTACCAGTAAAAGGGGCACCTGGACATTCTTTTGTGATAGTTTAACAGCTGAAAAGTCGGTCATATAGTTGTTGCATGTGTAATGGCTGGTTGCTACGTGCGCTCTCACACTGTTTGCCCAACCTTAGTGGCAAGGGGCGTTGCTCATGAGATGGTGACGTCACGTGCGCGGTACGACATTTAGATATTAAAATCATACACCAAATAATATTCTAATGACATATTAAAATTATAGCCTAATGATATAAAAAAAAGTCGAGTCTTTTTCTCAATTTCCGAGTCAGAATGATCTGAATGTAGGAGTCCGAGTCCAAGTTCGAGTCATCAGTGCTCAAGTCCAAGTCAAGTCACGAGTCTCTAAATTTAGCTAATGACTCGGACTCGAGTTCGAGTCTCGGACTCGAGTACTACAACACTGGTAATCTCTCTGTCATTCATAGCATTTGTGACCACAGATGTTTGTTTAGATAACTGCAAAATCTATATTTATATTACTTTGTTCTGTTTTTTTCATCTAAAAGGGACAACTTACAATCAGTTAATTGTGAAATTTTGACAAATAGTCTTATTGCACTCTGCCAACAAAAGATGTTATGTTGTTATTTGAAATAAAGGGTGTAATTTCTTGATTAACCACAATGAGACAATAAACGTAATAAGATATTCTCACAAATGACAGCTAGACCTTTGACAGCTGGAACTGGTGTCATATCTCCATGATAACTGTTAATCTTTTTTCTTGAGTAAAACATTGTTGGACATTATTTTTGGGCAACAGTATCTAAATGTGGATGTAACCTACTAAATTAGAAGTTATTGAGGTTAGTAGGCTTGCTAAGCTGTGAGGTCTATTTTCCCGAGTGTCATGACAAAGAAGCCTGACTGGTATTTAATTAATCAAATGCGGATATGAGTCATTGCTTAGTTTGTCAAACTGCAAGACAGCACTCATTGCACTGCTACTGTCTGCTGTAGTTGCACCTCTTTGATGACAAACATATGGCTCTGAACCATATGACAAGCTGGTGAGGGCTCACAGATTCTGTATTTGTTCTGAAGCATTGCTGTAAATTATTTCCCTAAGTATCTCTTTGAGCCGTGCAGAAACCATAGAGAGTTTTAGTCAAAGTTACAATATCATATCAGTTGTGGTTTTATACCACATATTAGTTGGAATTGAAGAATAATATAACAGTTCTGAGCAATAAAAAATAAGCAAAGAATAAGATTGTTATATTGCTGCTTACCAGATGCTTACACACACCTGGTGACCCATACCTGCTGCACTCTGGGAAGGTCATCATCAATTGAATGATTGTCCCTTTGCCTCCGAGGGAGAACAGCTAAATGTGTTCTATGCAAAGTCCTGCTGAGTTTGTGGGTTTGTCTGCCTGCCTTTCTCTGCCAATGTGTCTCTTCTTGTGTAAAGCAGCAAAGTAGAAGCAACACTGCAGATGAGCTATTGCAACAACTGACTGGTCCCTGTTGTGTGCTGATAGGTTTCTGTCTTTTTCTGTTCAAACAGAGGTCTAATCAGGCCCTTTAACAGGCTGTCTAGTACAAACACATCACCCTCTGTAACTGGAACCTGGCAAACAAACGCTTGTATTTATATTTATGGATAAAAGCAAGTGTGACGGACCAAGCTAGTTAGTCATGCAGAAAGTTTTAAAAAGCCGCTTTAATTTACTCAAAATCTCAAATTATTAATCAGTAAATAAATACAAAAATCAAATAACGACAACATGGTCATGAACAGAACTGACCCTTAGCAGTAACTTTACTCCAAGCTAACTGCTTAACAAAACAAATGCTGACCTAAAAAATGAAAAAAATAAACCCTTAATTCAGAGGTAGTCTTGTGTCTTCATCTTTCGCATTGTGCAAAGCACCAGTATCCCCTGCACCAAACAGACCCTTGGGATGGTCCAATCGCCATCTTGCTTGACAGCCAGTACATTGTTCTTAGTTTTCAAAGCTATATCCAGACACATCCAAGCATTTCCTTGTAATTGTGGCCAAACAGCTGAGTCTTTGTCTCCTTTGACGTCTCCCTTAAATACATTTAACTTCTCCATGTAAGAAAGGGTGACACCTTACCAGCTTTAACAATTAAATAGTTAGAGTTAGAGTATCAGTTTCTTGATTACTGCTCACTGAACATTCAATCTGCTTTTTTTGACTATACATTTTTGATTTCATGACAATAACTGATTTTGTATATTTTTTTCTAATTAAAATTAACAAACCTTAAAAAATTTAACTTTTTGGGTTGTTTTTTATATTATTTGAAGCAGCATCATATAACCTTTAACCAATAGGGGCTCTAGACCTGTAATTTCCAGTTTAACCCCCCTGAAGGCTACAGGCAACACTGCACTGTTGCAAAACAAAACATGTTTTGGAATCTGAAAGCAGACCACTTTGGACCAACAGACTGAGAAGTCATCCATACATCCAATACATCATACATCAGAGAACCAAAATGGGGGTTGGTGGTCACTGTGTGTTTCTGCGCAGGTATGAATGGAGGCGTGTTCACACCTGTGAATAGGTTAATCAATGAGAGGCTGACTTGATCTGGACCCATCAATGGAGGGTTTTCAGCTGACGTCACACTCACGTGACTACTCAGCGCGTCCGCCATATTGGGTGGCAGTCGTTTCGCACCGTTGACCTGCGTTGTATGACGCCTTAGGCAGTATTGGAAGTGAACAATGGGGAAAACGTGTTTAATGGTTGGTTGCACGGCCCGTGGAGGTGGAGATCAACGCTCTTTCTATCGCCTACCAGCCGTAATAGTGAATCAGTGTGAAAAAAAAAAAACAGCTGTCTGAACAACGCCGTCACCTATGGCTGACACGGATATCCAGGTCCGATTTGGACGGTGTTAAGCTGGAATACGCCAGAGTCTGCGGTGCTCACTTTGTCACAGGTAATTAACTGTTAAGTATTTAAAACATATAAGAAGAATATATTAATAATAGGGCTTGGGCGTTATGACTTATTACTTTCCGCGGCTGTCATGTTGACTGCCTCCGCCGCCTCTACTGCCTATTACTACCGCATACTGTACTCCCTCTCTCAGCCGTGTTTTAATTTGATTAATTTCACCTTAACTTGATTTCAACCATGGTAAACCGTTGCTGTATTGTGGGCTGTAACAGCGCAACACATGATCGCCATGGGAAAAACATAGAAACAGATTAATTTTCCACCGCTTTCCTGCCTGGAGGCGCAACCACGGAGAACAACTGTTAGCGATAACAAAGAGTCGTCGGCTCGCTTGGATCGCGGCTGTAAGTCGACCGAACATAACTTTCCACACTATCCCGATGTCAATGAGAGTGTGTTCTAAACCTTTGAAACACATAGCAGCTAGTTAAAAGTACATTACATGCGCGAGTGGTTGTTAGCGCTAACGGTTAGCATGTGCTAACCCGTCTGAGCGCAGCTTACCTTTGAACGAGTTACAGAGATAACAAAGAGATCGTCGGCTCGCTTGGATAGCGGCTGCAAGTCGACCGAACATAACTTTCCACAGTATCCCGATGTCAATGAGAGTGTGTTCTAAACGTTTGAAACACATAGCAGCAAGTTAAGAGTACATTACATGCGCGAGTGGTTGTTAGCACTGACGGTTAGCAGCAACTAAACTAGCATGGGCCAGAGCCCGTCTGAGCGCAGCTTACCTTTGAACGAGTTGCTGTGTTCCCACTGTTTGCTGGCTTTATGATCTGCAGCTCCTACCGGCGCCAATACGGTAAATACAACTTAATTTTGCACTGGTCATTGTTCTGCTTAAATAATTAAAGCCGCGAGCGGCGTCGATCGGCCCAGAGCCCGTCCGCCCTGCGGCGGGCGGTGCGCCTTCGCGCACTGCCCGCCGCCGGCCGCCAGCCACCGCAGAAGCATGCGACACATTTGCGTCGGATTGTTTACATTTTTACCATCTTATTAAAACTCACCCGTCCACGTATGATGGCGATTTCCTTGATGTACATAACCAGATGTGAACTGGTTGTGAGCCTCTAGACCCTTGTAAGCTCTCATTTCCTCAAGAGTGTGCAGAGGGTTTTCACCGAACACCAGGTAATGCATCTGGATTACTGGTAAACAAGGCACCGTGGAGGGCATAGGGGTCCATATGGTCGATCACGGAACATTTCCTCAGATATACGTCCTTATCTGGTCGCTCTAGCGTGCTGGCGTACTTATCCATTCGCGATACGATAATACGTGTAAGACAACTAGAGATAAGGAAGTGTGCCACCCAATATGGCGGACCGGAAGTTGGCCAGTGACGTCAGTGAAAACACCCTATTGTTACGTGTTCACATCACAGTGCAATGAGTTGACAGAGACCCTCTATTGACAGGCAGGGCTGGATGGGAGGTGTTGTTGAAAGGTATGCAAAGTAATTCAAATTAACAGCTTTTTGTTAATACTTCCCTTACTTGGGGTGATTCTGAAGAAACTGAGGCCTTTCTTCTTTGCAGAGTTCCAACATTGAAAAGCTCATACATTTTGTTTCCCTCGGCCAAGACAAAATTTTACTTGAGGATTAGAAAAATAGAAGTACATGAGGTTATCTGTAGTGTTTAAAAGGCAACTCACCCCCAAATCAACCTTTTTCCCTAATAAACTGTTAACATGGTTGTCTTATAGTGCTGTCTACATGTCCTGGTCTTTATTTTGACAAATGACTATGCATATTTGTTGAAATCCTGCTTTTGTGTTTAAAACCATCAGTGTGGTAGCCTGACTCCTGCCAGATGGATGTAGTTCAGCCAAGCTCCACACATCTCCATAACATCCATCAGGACTCGCTGCTATTGGGAGGGATTTCAATATGCCATAAAAGGGACAAGCCAATCAGGATCGCTGGGCAGGATGTTTGTAGATGTGACTATCAGAGAGGCGACTGTTTGGATTCAGACAACAATAGTGGCTTGCTGCAAGGAAGCAAGTGGCAACAATAACCCCTTTTCCATTGGCACTCAAAAGCGTGGGGCTTTGAATATCACGGGTAGTGTTTCCATACACATTTACCTGACTAATTTCATTTACTCGTGCTTTACTTTCCCGGGGCTTTGGTCCCCGAACCGACCCAGTACTTTTCTGCTTTCTCGGGGCTCATTAAGTCATAAAAATAGAAAGGAAAAAGAAACGTTCAGTTCAGGTGTTTTATAAAAGATGTGGAAGTCAGGAAATTGTCTAGTTACCAAACTGGAAAGTTGTTGTTCTCTATTTCAAAAAGCCCTTTCGATTTTAAAATGGAAAAACTTTCTATTTTAATGTTATTTTTGAATTAAAAAAGTTAATGTAGAAGGTGGATGCATAAACACCTGAATTTTATTTCAGTGTTAAATGCTGTTTAAAGTAACGGATTATAATTAAGAATATCTCCGGACCTTTAATGGTTGTTGATTTTCTTTATTTGGACCCTGCTGATTTTTAATTAGTGACCCCTGCCCTAAAGGGTTTACTAAGTTAGTGGGGGATATTTGCGCATAACAAATATCAAAAATTAAAATCTTGGTTGAATGTTTTCGATGTCTTGAGTTAATTTTAAACCTCTCTCTCTCATTCTCTCTCTCTCTCTCTCTCTCTCTCTCTCTCTCTCTCTCTCTCTCTTTCTCTCTGTTTCTCTCTTTCTCTCTCTCTTACTCTCTCTCTCTCTCTTTCTTACTCTCTCTCTCTCTTCGATCTGTCTCTTATCATGTAGTATGTCACTAAAATCTACATAACAACAATAAAGACCTTTGATTCTTGAAAAGTTAGTTTAGAGCCCTGCTCCTCTCTCCCGTACTGTACCTTCACTCAGACTTTGTCAACAAATTAAAACTTAATCAACAAACTATTACTATCAGAATGAAATTGCATTCTGATTGCGAGGACTGGTTTATGATCCATAATCCGACCAGCGTCCATCTAAACACTTGTTCCAATTAGCTTTACTGGGCATGCATGTGGAGGATGGGGCCACAGCATTGTGCAGCACAGATCATTTTGGGATGATTATCATTTCCTCCCACTCTCTCAACAGCAACAGCATGAGTTCTCAACCATCTCAGAACCTGGTGCAGGTCCATTTTATGTGCTCAGAACAGTCAGAACCAACACACCTCTGCATTTGTTGTTTTTTTCCGCATGTCAGAAAGTTTCAACTTTGAAAAAAGCTTGCTGCAAAAATGGATGTCATGATCAGATTATTTGATTTTGAGCCCATACAAACAGGGCTTTTGGAAAACTTTCTTTCCTTTTAAACCGAACACATTTAAATCCAATTAGAGAAAGCTGCATCACTGTGGAGCTTCAAAAAAACATGCAAGCGTCAAATCTCGCATGTTACTTTGGTTTTGTGATGCACAACATGTTCCCTATCTTTTGAGGACTTAGTTCGAGACGTTTTCTCTGAGTCGTCATTAATAGAATTTACTATAACAAAAGCAGTTTTTAAAAATTACACCTCCGCCTTGCTGCATTCATCTCACTCTGCAGTCAGTCAGCATTGATGACACTCTGCAGGTGGGATAAACAGCTCCACGAAATGGTGAGTGAAGCATTAATCACGCGACACAACAAATCCATGATGAAATTCGTTGCCGATGCTTTTAATTGTCGATTTGTATCAATTTTATCGATTCATTGTTGCAGCCCTACTCTGTACTTGGCTAGTGAAGCTTAAATAAAACTACTAAGCAAAATTATGATAAAAAGATGCTAAGCTATGTACATACTAAAGAAACAAAAGGACACATAAAATAGTTGAAAAAAAATATCAGAATGATTCAGTGAACCCTGATCCAAATTAGAGAACCAAAGTTCATCTTAAAGAATGTGGAATGAGATCAAATTAGCTTGACTAATTTAAAACATTTGTTCAACCCATTCACAATGCAAATTTTGAGTTAAACAAAACATAATTTAAGAAAATAACATTTCAAAGAATGATTTGCACAGTAGAATCAGTACCTTTACAACACTTAAAATCATGGATATAAACAAAGTTTATGTTGTTTGGGCACCTTTATGTCTCTAACATCAGTGTTGACCTGGGACCTTAAAGTCAGTATTTGAATCATACTACTACAGACCTGGGTGTAAGATTTAAGAATAATCTTAATTTTAATCTTTTGAAGCTCAGTTAAAATCTGTGGTCCGATCCAGCTTTTTGAAACTGAGAAAGCTGACTAAGGATTTTAATCTATGCTTTAATTACATCTTGCTTAGATTACTGCTCTCCACTTTACTCTGGGCTTAATAAAACTCTAGTGGCTGGATCGCAGCAGGTCCAAAATGCTGCTGTTCTTCTGTTAACTGGTACAAGATAATGAGCACATTTCTGCAGTTTAGCAGCAATTCATTGGTTACTGGCTCACATTCAGATTGATTTTAGAAGTCATTTATTTTTAAACATCTCTGTCAGGATTGTGTGGATTCAAACTCGAATTCAGCCACACAGGGAGCCATATTTTAAGAGTCTTTATTGAAAGTCGGATGAGTAGTGGAAGATGGAAACCAACAGTCTGTGCCGAATAGGAGCAGGTGAATGGTGAGAGGGCTGGAGGACTGGAGAGAGCTGGAGGACAGCGGGTGCTGCGCTGAGGAACCAGGACGCCTCCAGAGTAGGTGAGTGAGCGCTGGGGTTGAGGCAGTGCTGACAGCACAGCAGGGAGAGTACTTGGAGCTTTTGGGGTTGGAGGTAAGCTGGCAGTGCAGCAGAGAGATTACTTGGAGCGCTGGAGTAGCAGGAGAACCAGCAGCACAGCAGAGTGAGTACTTGCAGCGCCGGAGAAGCAGCAGGCATCGACGAAGGGAACTCTGGCAGGCAGACATATGAAACTCTGTCATGCAAACGTGGGAAAGCTCTGACTGGCAGACGTGGGAAAAGCACTGATTGGCAGACGAGGTTTGGGTGAAGAAGAACCGGCGGGAAAGAGCAGACTGAAGTGAGCTTATATAGGAGGTTGGACAAGTGGAATGAGGCTTGGCTTGGTTACTGAAGGCAGGTGGAGGTGATTAAAGTGGAGTGGAACTGGGCTAAGTAGATGGTGGACAAAAACAGTGAAAGGAGGTAACCGGTAATTGCAAAAAACTCTAGATTCAAGTACCTTTACATATCAGGCAGGCAATTTCACTTTATGGGTTTAATGATCTCTTAAAAATATCTTTTTGTGGCCTTTAAACCAGTTTGAGATGTTCGTTTTTAACATTTTTATTATTTTGTTTTTGTGGTTTTTATTTTATATTTTGCTGGCTCTAAATTTTTGGTCTGTTTTGAATTACTAGTTTTTAGATTGTATAAATAATGTGGAGTAGAGAATATTATCAGTTTTTAAACAGGGAAAATATGGCTGTTTTGCAAAGAGAAGTTCTTCAAAAACAGCTCACCAACATAACACAGTATTTTCTTCCTGACTTTAATAAGAGAATATTGTAGTTGATTATAAAAGGCACAATCTGAATTATGGATTCACATCCAGGCAATGAAAACACTACCAATTATCATTTCCTCTATGGGTTTGTTTATCAGTGTAGATCTATAACCTAATTGGTGAATGAGGCTGAGTTTCATCAAGCCTATATGGTCCGACATTTTCTCCTCAGCTGCAACACTGGGATTCACGCTGCGTCTTTACACATTATACAGCTGCTGATGTTTTCCCTCTTTTCAGCTCCATGCACTTCTAGCCTGTTACAGTTTATAACCATCATCATCAGCTTCCACAGAGGCAGGTTTCTCATCTCACTCTCCACCCTGACCAGACAAATCTTCTCTATTGCTCCGGGCTCTCTGATGCGTAATTGCACAAGCCGAAGGCTGGGTTTGAAGTAGTTCTCAGAACACGTTATGTATGTGGTCGGAGCGGACGGAAGGATTCCTTTCTTCTTCTTCGCCTTTAGCTCACTAATAGTCTTAAAGGTGGAATCCTACAGGAAATATAACTCTTTTTATGCATTGCAACTGGAGATTTGTATAGGCACAGCTTTTCAAGCTCTGTGCCTCACTGGTTTCTAAGTGACAAAAAAAATCATTATTTGGTAAGGTCTGGTACCACATACTGGTTTAAGGCAATGAGGTGGGCAGATTGTCCCCCATTGGTGCGCCGCACGTAAGGACTAAACAGTGCAAAAATGCATAAATAATGACTGTAAAGGGCTCCTTTAGAGGGATGAGGAGGATGAGGGATCTGAGCTAAAGCCCCCAATGTTACAAGACCCTTAAATGCCCCTTAAAAGTGCGCAATTAAATTTCATGTAATTATGCATACCTCAATTCAAGCGCAATGCGATACAGCATGCCCACCGCAACACCACTGGTTCTGTGTTAAACAAAATAGCATGAAGCACAACTACTAACTCTCCTACTGATTTTAATTGTGACGTGGTGCTACAGGCAAAAGGACATTAAACATAGTGGTTCACGTTTTTAAGGCTGGCCGCTGGTAAAATCCCCTGGCTCTGAGGGAAGGGAGGGGAGAGGCGCATAAGAGTGTTGAGGCACCGAAACACAGCAAAAAATCTGAATGGACAGTACTGTGAATGGATCATCCACAGTGCCTTGACCCATTGTTATTTTTATGCGTGAGAAATGCCATGTGGGGCTCTGTGCGTGTGAAGTCCGGGAAATGCGTGTGTCATACGGTCATTGCGTGAGAGTTGAGAGCTCTGGTGATAAACCTGGACAGCAAGTCTTTATACAGTGAGCCCCCTTGCAGTGAGAGGCAGCCCCCCGAGGACCTGTAAAAGTCTCACATTTCAGTAGCTTTAAACTTTAGTCTGACGTTACTCCTCGTGGCTTGATTGCACATCACGACATAACGGTAAATATCATTGCTACATGCATGATATGCAATGTTGCATCAAACCAAGGCTATATTATGTGATGTAAAGTTGATAATGTTCTAAAACTGAAGTCTATCAGACACAGATCTTCAAAGAACATACATGCCTGTTTTAGAGTAATGTCAAGTTGACGAGTTTAGGGAACAACAAAACCCAACAAGATGATATCCTTGCTTATATTGTTTTGATCAATGGTCTGCATTCATGTAGAACTTCAGTAGATAAATGACTCAAATATAAGTGTCGTGAAGGACTGTAAAATCACATTTCTACTCATGCACACAGAACATACACAAACTCATTTATCAGCAGCAACAAATGTTTTAATGTCTTGCTCAGTATCACGTTGACATGTGGGTAATAGGAGAAAAATGGAGGATTGAAACACACACCCTCTGGATGATAAATGGCCGCTCTGTTTCCTGACCCACAACTGTCCTGTGGTGACCAAGTAATCCCTTTTTCTCTTTGATTCTGCACTGTTTTAAGATGGACTACTCTCAGCACAGAGTGGGTCACCTCCTAAAAGAAAAAAAAAACATTTGCCCACTTACATATTTATAAAGTTGTTTTCCACTTTTTTGCCATGCATTTCAGGTCATCAAACACATTTTATCACCAGAGAACGATAACCTTTAAGTGCAAAGTACAGAATTCAAAGGAAAATATTTTTTAAGCGATAAACATCTTCCATACAAATCTGACCCTATGTGAAAAAAGTAGTTGTCCTAATAACTATTTAACCTAATAAATAGTTGTATCACTCTTGGTGGCAACAACTTCCATTTTGAATTTGTAATAACTGGTAATCATATCACTGTTTTCGAGCATAAACAGCCTCAGCATTTCAATTGGGTATAGGTCTGGACCTTGCGTCGGCCATTCCAAAACCTTTGTTTTTGTTTTGGTATAAGCTGTTCAGAGATCCTCTTGCTTTTCATGAAGATGGTGAAGATTTTTCTGCATGATCAGCATCTTTATCGTCTTTTCATGGTTCCATCCATTATGGCAAGTCAACCAGTATAGCAGCCCTGACCATTTTATTACCGCCACCATGTTTGACTAAAATAATGAGCAAGTTTATTCGTTTTATTTCTATGTTATTTATTTTTTCACTTTCGTACAGTTATTTACTAGAATTCCCTATTAAGCTGTATGACTTGGTTACAACATTTTCTCCCTCAAGCATCTCAATAGTTTGCCAACATTTGTATCCACTCATCCAGACAGAACTGCTGTAATTTAGTCAAATGTTTAGGCTGACTTGCACATAAACACTTTTTCATCTTTGGTAGCTACTTTTGATGAGATTGGGGTCAGGGCTTTGAGATGACTACTCCAAAATATTGACTTTTCTGTTATTTAGGTGCTTTTTAACTAATTTGGTTGTATCTCGTTGCTCATTTGGAAATCCATTGTTAATCATCCTTTAACATATTAGCTTATGTTTTGGGATTTTGCTTCAACATTTACACATATTTTTTTTCTAATGAATTATTCTATTTTGTGAAGTCCCTCCTGCAGCATAGAACTTGACGCTGCCACTTCCATAATTCGGTTTAGACAATGTTTTCAGGCTTGCAGGCTTCTCCCTTCATTTTGGCCAAACACTTCATGTTTAGTTTCATTAGACAACATGACATGCCTCCAAAAAGAATATATATTTGTAAACATTTGTAAAGTGTAATCTGGCTTTATAAATTGCTTTTGAAGTAATAGATGAGGCCTTTAAGCACACGTTGACAAAAAAACAGGTTTCACTGTAGATAATGAAACACTCCTACTAGCTTCATCCAGTTACGTAAAAAAAATGGTTTTGTTCTGGGGATGTAATGCCAATTTCACACCAAGACCCACCCATCTTTGGGAAGCAGAACCCATCTTTTTCCTGAGTAGTAACATGCTTGGATATTCAGTGTTTACACTTTGGAAAATGTACCCAATGATAAACCAGAATGGTGGAAAACCAAATCCTGATATCTTGGGAAATGTATTTTTATTTATTTATGATGTCATACAAGGTAACTATATGTTTTAGGTCTAGACTCCAAATACATCTGGTGTGCCTCAGATTTTGTGAACCATCATTTGGGCTTTCCCAAACTGTTCAAAAGTTATTTTAAAATGTATTAAAATGTATTATTAAGTTATATAAAAATTCTTAAGTTATATAATTATTATTATTATTTAAGTTGAAGTATTTCAGACAGTGAAGGAGAAAAGATTATTTGTTTTGTTATTCAGTGAATGCAAACTTCTAGTTTCAACTGTCACTGTGATTCCATGAAATGGGAGATAGAGAAGACAGCCAAAGGGTTTGAGTGTGAGAAAGACTTAAATAAGACAAATTTTGGGTCTGGGGTATTTGAGGTTTGGTAGGTTTGTAGTGAGCCCACAGCCAGATCTCTCACACACATGAATGAATACGGCACACACTTACAAAGATCATGCCTCTGTGCGTTAATCCCTTTGTGCTTGGTGGCTCAATTCCACTGAGGTTAATTAGAGATAATAAGAGGGAACCACCGTTCTGCCAGAGAGCAAACTCCTCTAATTTATTATTGCTGAACCCTTTGTATTCCTCACAGGCCCTTTTCCTTTTCTTTCTTGCACCTGTTGTGTGTAAATGTGTCCGTCTGAGTGTGTTAGCGTGCTTTGCCTGAATGTAAGAGAAATGCTGCAGGTTGTGGAAAATGAATATACCTTGATGACAGTAGCCTTGGATCTTTTTATGTAATCTATACGTGTTTTATTTTGTTTTAATTGCCAACATCTAATCTGCTAACACTCAATAGTCTGCTGTTAGAAATAACAGACCATGGCCTTGAACATTTAAGAAACTATTGTGATATAATTTCTAGAAAGTTTGAACTGTGAGACTTTATGCACTCTTATGTAATTATGAACCAGTCGATTTTGACGTATCTCTTGTTCTTTTCGCAGTTTTAAAAGCTACACATAGTGACATCTTACTCATCAGTATGGGGACTGAGATCATCATTGGATGTTTTTATTTGGGACTGATACCCTGGGCCTGACACTGCGTCTGCATTGTTGACTGTAACTCAGTTCAGCTCCTGATCAGTTTTTCTAAATTCTTTCTCGGTATAAACAAGAAATATTAGACGCAAATAAGTTGATGTATTTGCTTATAATATACAATTATATCAAAGTAGACAAAAGTATTGATACACCTGGCAGATTTTGATTTAAAGTAATAGTTATTTTTTCCGAACATGTTCCATCTGATCTAAAGCAATATTATTATTTTGGAGTGGTTCAGGCAGAGTTCCGACTTGAATCTGATAGAGAAGCTGTGGAAGGAGCTAGAGTTAGGGGGTGGCAAGGAAGCTTTCCAACCTGAAAGACTTGACGCTCATCACCAAAGACAAATTATTGAAATACCAGTATATACATGCAAAATGTTAGTCAGCAGTTACAATCAACCAATCTTCATTTAAAGAACACTTGGCCAAAGTGACCTAAGTGCTGTACAGGTCTGTAAATGTAAATGAGAAGAAAGATAAACAAAAAAGACAGAAGACACCAGCAGAAGCCGTCAAACAAATAAACAAATACAAAAATTGTAAGTAAAATACACTAAATCAACAAATATTAAGAACAGTCTGATATTTCTGCTTAACTGGGATAAAAAGCTAAGCTAAAAATATTCGAATTTTAAAACCAAGGTAAAATCATTCCAGGGATCAGCCACCCTTACAATAAGAGGAAGATTGTTCCAGAGATTTCTCCTCAGGTCAAAAGACGAGTTCTAGGAACATCTATAGGAAGGGTTTGATTGCTGTAATACCAATAGAGGTTTTTTTCCACTAGTTATTGAGAAGCATATAGATAAGTTTTTATTTGCCATTTTGTATTAAATGTAAACAAAAGAGACCATTTCTTTTATTTCTTTTTTTTTTTTTTACACGGATGTTAGAGTGCTTGATTGCCCTTTTCAGAGATACCTATCCTGTGTGTAACATCTGTGGTAATGTGTCATGTGATACAGTAGCTGATATCTGCCAGTGAGTCTTGAGATTGTTGTTTTTTACATTTATCGATCAAAATCGTCTGTGTCTCTGCACATGGCTGCTAGTTTAATTGCATACAATGTAGGTAACTGAAATCTGATCACAGATTATAATGTTTAACGTTTGGCATTTCCACTTCTTTCTGAATCAGCCAGGAGGCTTGTTGGACTTGAGTTTACACACACACACACATCTATCTATCTATCTATCTATCTATCTATCTATCTATCTATCTATCTATCTATCTATCTATCTATCTATCTATCTATCTATCTATCTATCTATCTATCTATCTATCTATCTATCTATCTATCTATCTATCTATCTATCTATCTATCTATCTATCTATCTATCTATCTATCTATCTATCTATCTATCTATATATATATATATATATATATATATAATTCAGGGATTGAATGGAGTTCTAACCACCATCACCCCCCCCCCCCCCCCCCCCACCTCCCCCCCAAACCCCAAGGGAAAGGAAATAGCTGCATATCAGAGAAGAAACATGGCTGTTCAGTAAGTAATATGTGCCTGCAGCTATACCAGCCTGAGTGTACAGTCAACTATCACTTCAAGATTAGTGGAACCAGTCTAATTATTAAACTGCCTTTAGGTTAAATTCCTTCACTAGGGTTTGCTTGCCTTGACTTTGACATGCAAACATCTGTAAGTGACAAATGCCTGTAAAGTTAGAGAGTGGGGTTCTGCGTCAAGCTGTGTAACAAGGATCAAGTTTAGCGGTAAAATAAAAAGATGTGAGAGCGCACAAAAATAGGTTAAAATATCCTTGAAAATGTTTCAGCTCTTTCATTCCTTTTACTCAAACGATGAATCATTCATATCACTTTTTTGACCCACTTTTTTCTTTGGATCCCTTGTGGTATTTAATAAAAAAATATATGTTAATTAATTATTCTAATTAAGATGAAATCACTGAAAGTAGCTTGGAATAATTACTTTGTAAGAATGAGAAAAATCTTTTTTTTTAAGCACAGGAAACACACAACTTGCTTTGAAGTTATGCTACAATAAACAAATTATTTGAAAAGCTAAAACTCTGAATTTTTTTTTCTTTTTTAACAGGGCTATCCTTGGATTCTCTGTAAACAACAGAGCATCAGAGTGCAACATGGAGTAGTACTGTTCCAAGATTAATCCAACCTGTGCTGATAGTTGCTGTAATTATATACAACAAAAATTTGGGTTTCCCATTAGAGAGGAGTCCCTTCTCTAATGGAAGACTTAATTTAAGGAGACTTAAATTTTAGATTAGGAGTTATCTTAAATTATTTGCACTCAGATGAGGAGAAGGCAATTTTGAGAAAAGATTCAATCAATTCAATTTTATTTATAGAGCACCAATTCACAACACGTCACCTCAAGGTACTTTACGAAGTCAAAATTCAACCATATTATACAGATTGGTCAAAACGTTTTCTCTCTAAGGAAACCATCAGATTGCATCGAGTCTTTACAAGCAGCATTCACAGCTCATGAAAGAGCGTAGAGCCACAGTGGACAGTCGTCTGCATTGTCCACGGCTTTGCAGCAATCCCTCATACTGAGCAAAAATGAAGCGACAGTGGAAAGAAAAACTCCCCTTTAACAGGGAGGAAAACCTCCAGCAGAACCAGGCTCAGTGTGAACGGTCATCTTCCTCGACCGACTGGGGGTTACAGAAGACAGAGCAGAGACAGAGAAAACACAGAAGCATTGATCCAGGAATCCTTTCTATGTTATATGGTTATAGCGGATGATCTGCTTCCCTTGGATGATGCCAAAGGTAACAGAACACCAGACCAGGTGTACTTACTATGAAGAGAAAAAAGACAACAAAAAGTAAAAAATTTAAATAACAACAAACGATCCAAATTGGAGAACAGTAGGAGAACTCAGCAGAGTGAGAAAAATAGACCCTGATGTACTTCAGTAGCCTAAGCCTATAGCAGCATAACTATAGAGGTAGCTCAGGGTAACATGAGCCACTCTGACTATAAGCTTTGTCAAAAAGGAAAGTTTGAAGCCTAGTCTTAAATGTAGACAGGGTGTCTGCCTCACGGACCAGAACTGGGAGTTGGTTCCACAGGAGAGGAGCCTGATAGCTAAAGGATCTGCCTCCCAATTTACTTTTAGAGAGTCTAGGAACCACCAGCAGACCTGCAGTCTGAGAGGTGCTCTGTTAGGAACATTCGGGGTGATCAGATCTCTGATATATGTGTGTGTGATGTGTCCAAAGCACATGTTGGTGATAAACAGGTAAGAAATAGGTGCCCAGATTATGGCTGGGACTGGTCAGAACTGGGATTTACAATCCAATAAAACAAAGGTTAAATAGAGAGCAGATTATTGTTGCTACCTTTTGTAATTTTCAGTAATACAACAGCCACACTTTCTTAAAAAGAGACAAAAGCTTCATCAAAATGTAAGTATTGTTACTGGATGGGTCCAGCTTCGGCCCATGTGGATCTGATAGGTTTGTCTAAGGAAAGATAGGAGAATAATTACAAGGAGTAGGGCTGTAACGAATAGTCGATATTATCGACAATGTCAATAATGTCGACGAGTCAATTAAAAATATATAAATATTGCAGTGGTCTTAAATTTTCACTTTCAGTGGTAGTCACATGCAGTTCACTAATATATATATATAAATATTCTATTCTATTCTACTCTATTCTATTCTATTCGAAGGCTGCAGCAAAGGGCAGTATAGCGTCAGTTCCTTGGCAAGCAAAGAGCACCTCTATCATATGACTCTCTCACATGGTTGCAGCTCCGAATTAAGAAGGCACTAATGTTGGTAAAATTTCGTGCAGTAGACTTTCTTTTATACAAAATTAACTTTTAGATTGATTTTAGGCGCAAATGTGGCTGTGTAAAACTGAAATATCTGCTTGGTTTAAAACATGGCTTAGTTGTGAAATGTCCATTATGTCCGTTCTCGCTGCGCTTTACCCAGCTGTAGCTGAGTGGGTGATCACGCTCCTCAGCCCGGGAGTAGGAGGCCTCTGAGGGTGGGGGTCAAACTGTTTCGAATCTACTGCAGCAACTTAATCAGATGATATCTAATGGTTATTATTGGGTTTATTTAATGTTCATTCATCACTAAGATTAATGCTTGAGATTAAAGTGACGGGATATTTTTATTTATCCTTAATTTTTGACCAGAGCACTGGAGTTTATTTTGAAATCAATAATTAGCTTGTTTTTAATATTGATGCTGAGAATACTGCTTAATTAAAGAGAACAAGCCTGACTGTAAACATGTATGTGCCCCTTTTTTTACACTTGGCTACAGTTTCAATTCTTTTCAAACATTAAGCAACGTTAAAAGCTTGAAGGTCAAGAGACTGTTTTAAAACATTTTTATGGTAAAAAAAAATCTACTTTGATAGAAATATTAGAAATAAACTAAGTCAGTTAAATTTACAATTTATATTTTGTGGAGGATCATTTATAAAGCTAATAAAGGAGAGTGACAACAAAAGGCAATAAAGAGGTATTCAAAGGTGTGAAGACAAGAACAGGTTAGTCAAAATATTTTTACAAGCATCTGACGTGATGATGGAGATTAAATAAAAAAATAGTCGACTAATCGAAAAAATAATCAATAGATTAGTCGACACCAAAAAAATCATCAGTTGCAACCCTACAAGACAGTGCCATATTTTCTCTGTTTGTTTGAAATGTACTGCTTCTGCAAGCTGGCAGCTTTGTATGTTGGCTGAAGGTGGGAAAAACCTCTGAACCTTTAGGTATTTCATCTTGGAAACATGCAAAATAAAAACAATAAACCTATAACTTTTGCTGCAGAATGGGAAGTGATTTTTTTATTACAGCTTCTAAAATTATATAGTACATTGGACTTAAACCCTGCTGGAAGCCTAAATTATGATTGGCACTCAAACATGTTCTTTGTACGCACAGAATCGAGGTAAATTTGTTGACTGAAAAGACTGAGAGAGATGTTTTAATGATAACTCCATCCCTCTGTGGCCCAAAAGCTAGATGACTATATCATGTGAAACCAAGTGTTAAATGCACAAGAGTAGGACTAATATATTATTAATGATCTGAGGCTTTGCATGACCAACCACACACAAAGAGTCACACTAACTTATATTCACCAGAAAATCGCAAACCTAGCTGCACACAGAAATATAAATGCACAGTTAATAGAACGCGTCCCACTGGCTTTCTACGCCTCAACACACTCACTTGTCCCACATCTCAGAAAAGGGGATGTATATAGCCTCATCATATACTTCACAGTGACCACAAAACATTTTTTGCCATTTAAAAATGCATGGCTGCAGTTGCATTAGACAGAAAATATTCTTAACAGGAAGAACTTGCATTTGGTAAGGACTTTTACAAGACCTAATGGCTTCCCATTAATGGTTCTACAAAGCTGTAAAAAGTATTTTGACAATTTGAGCTTTAAAATTTTAAGGACAAATGTTCTGTGAGATCAGATGAAATCTATAAATCTGTATACTGGTACTCTTGGTAGGGTTGGGAATTGATAAGATTCCAATTGATTCACGATTCCGATTTCCTTATTGATTCTGTGAAACAATTCGACTCCGTGTCGATTTTCTTATCGATTCCAATTTTGGGATTTTTTTTTAACCTCTTAAACAAAGATAGACATAGTACTAAGCATTTAAATTTAAAGTAATACTAATTTAACATTTTAGAGACATAAAAAACAACAGATAAACATTAAAGTACGGTTTATAGGTTGGGTTCTGCAATGTTATAAGATGAGTATAAAACTCATCTTTAGAACCAATCTCTGCTCAAAATGATGATCTGCACCGCCAAATCTACTTTCAGCAGTTATCATCAGTTCTTGCAGCCGTAAACTGCAGAAAATACGGGCAGAGTAAACTCCTTCTGAGTCCAAAAAACTGCAACCCGCAACTTATGAAATTTACAAGCGACTTTAGAAAAAAGAAGACCAAAGTCGCATAAAATAAGTGGGCTTCGCAACAGTGAGCATTCTATCGAAGTGTGTCATATCACTCCGCCCCTCTGATTCAGGAAGAACAGTGTGGTTTTCTTACTGGCCGTGGAACACTGGACCAGCTCTATACCCTCAGCAGGATTCTGGAGGGGGCATGGGAGTTTGCCCAACCAGTCTACATGTGCTTTGTTGATCTCGAGAAGGCATTTGATCGTGTCCCCCGAGGGATCCTGTGGGGGGTACTCCGGGAGTATGGAGCCCTTTAATAAGGGCTGTCAGGTCTCTGTATGACCGGTGTCAGAGTCTGGTCTGCATTGCCGGCTGTAAGTCGGACTCGTTTCCGGTGAGAGTTGGAAACTCTCCGCCAAGGTTGCCCTTTGTCACGATTCTGTTCATAACTTTTATGAACAGAATTTCTAGGTGCTGCCAAGATGTTGAGGGGATCAATTTTGGTGGCCTTAGGATTGCGTCTCTGCTATTCGAGGACGTGGTCCTACTGGCTTCATCAGGGCGTGATCTACAGCTCTCACTAGAGCGGTTCGCAGCCGAGTGCGAAGCGGCCGGGATGAAAATCAGTGCCTCCAAATCCGAGACCATGGTCTTGAACCGGAAAAGGGTAGAGTGCCTCCTCCGGGTTGGGAAGGATGTGCTGCCCCTAGTGGAGGAGTTCAAGTATCTTGGGGTCTTGTTCACGAATGAGGGGAAGATGGAGCGGGAGATCAGCAGGCGGATTGGTGCAGCGTCTGCTGTGAAGCGGGCGCTGTACTGATCCGTTGTGGTGAAGAGAGAGCTGAGCCAAAAGGCGAAGCTCTCGATTTACCGGTCGATCTACGTCCCTACCCTCATCTATGGTCACAAGCTTTGGGTCGTGATCGAAAGAACGAGATCCCGGATACAAGCGGCTGAAATGAGTTTTCTCCGTAGTGTGTCTGGGCTCTCCCTTAGAGATAGGGTGAGGAGCTCAGTCATCCGGGGAGGACTCAGAGTAGAGCCGCTGCTCCTCCACGTCGAGAGGAGCCAGTTGAGGTGGCTCGGGCATCTGGTCAGGATGCCTCCTGGACGCCTCCCTGGTGAGGTGTTCCGGGCACGTCCCACCGGGAGGAGGCCCAGGGGAAGACCCAGGACACGCTGGAGGGACTATGTCTCCCGGCTGGCCTGGGAACGCCTTGAGATTCCCCCTGGAGGAGCTGGCCCAAGTGGCTGGGGAGAGGGACGTCTGGGCCTCCCTACTGATGCTGCTAACCCCACGACCCGACCCCGGATAAGCAGAAGACAAAGGACAACAACCCAACAAACTCACTCTGTACTCACAGCTGCACTCACTTCACCCCTCTCTGTTTTCACATAATGGAATAGCCCTTCTGCACCTCTCTTTGTTTCCACATAATGGAATGGCCCTCACATGTGCAGCATAAACCAAGTCCATATCTTGCATCAGTATCCCACAATTCCCTGTGCTGTTCTCACCGCCTGAGCTAAGTCTTTCTTCTCCTTCACTGTGCAGCTATCAGCCATGTAAACGTTTTTTAGCAGCTTAGGGAAAAGTCCAGACCGTTTAAATTTTCTGAGGAAGAAGAGCCTTTGTGGGGCCTTCTTCACCAGGTGGGAGGTGTTTACGGGCCAAAAGAGGTCAGAAGAGATATGGATACCCAGGAACTTGATGCTGTCCACACACTCCACCAACTCCCCCTCTATGCAGAGAGGAGCATGCTCAGTCCTCCTGGACCGCTTGTAATCTATTATAATCTCCTTGCTGGTGTTCAGAATCAGGTTGTTCCTGGAGCACCACTGTGTCAGATTGTGGACTTAATCTCTGTTGTGGGTCTCATCATTGTTGGAGATGAGACCCACCACAGTGGTGTTGTCCGCAAACATCACCGCCGTGTTTGTGGGGTGGACAGCAGAACAGTCCTGGGTGAAAAGGGTGAAGAGAGCAAAGCTGAGCACACAACCCTATGGCATTCCAGTGTTGAGACAATACCCATGCACACAGAAAAAAATCACATAATGAATTTAGCTACAATAAAATCAGCAAGCATCCATGTACAACTATATATTAAAACAGGCTGAACAACAAATCAAGCAAGATAAACTTTAAAATGTATTTGAATGACGGCCTGGCTAGTAAAGTTGTTCTATCTGTTTGTTCTTGATTTGGGATGTCTGAATCTCCTCTCTGATGGTAGTACCTCAAATTCACTATGAAGTGAGTGATTTGAAGAATTAATTACATGTTCTGCCTTTTGAGGACTCTTTAAAAAGTTTCTTCTAAATTTGGTAATCTCACTCCAATAATTTTGTGAGCAATTTTTACAGTTTGCTTAATCCTGTTCTTGTTTCCTCTCCAGCTCATAGACTGCCAAACTAGGTGATAAAAGCAAAAGTGACGACAGATTCAATCAAAAAGTTATGGAAAATAACTTATGTCCTTAGGGACTTGTTCTTTGGTACAGCAACAATTGTGGATTTTTTCCACAATGCTAGAACCTTTTGCTGCCCTAATGACTGATTAAAAATATAATGAAAAGCACTAGAAAGTTGGTCTGCATCATGCTTTAGAAGACCTTCTGAAATACTATCTGGACTTGGTTATTTTAGTTCTACTAAGCAGTCCCTTAACATCCTGAACATTAAACATAAAATCCAAAGAAGGGGGAAAATAAATATCCTGTTTCATATGATTAATTTGATCTTACTATCAACCGTAAGTATTACATTTATTAGTTAGATCGTGGTCCGAATTAAATCCATTTACTTTGATGCATGAATTATGTACTTTCTGAGGCCCAGTCATAGCTGACAAGCCATTCGTCGCTGTTTTTAAATTATTACTCTTAAAATATTGTTGTAGTTTTTCCTTATAAATATTTTCAGCATTATTAATTTCTGTTCTAACCAATTTCTTGAGTTATTTTCCCTTTTCGGTATTACCCCTGTAAAAAATTTATGTTTCTCTATTATGAATTTTTTATCCATAGCTTATTGTTAGGGTAAACTTTCACATTAGAAACAAGAATACATGATTCTTTACAAAAGTTGATGTAACTACACACAATATAGGTCAGTTTGTTAAGGTCCATTTCACCTTCAAGAAGGCTTTGCTCTCCTTCTGGATGAGTAAACACAGACCAGTCAGTGCAGTCCAAACTACTCTGCAGATGCTAGATAACATCCTTGGTTCACTGTTTTACAGTTTATAATTGGACAACCTCGCTCTTTAAAGCAGTCTTGTAGATGGGTACCAAGTCAACAGTATTATGATGATCAGAGGAACCCAAAGAAGGGAGCAAAAAGGACCTAAATGCATCCTTAATGGGTCCATAGCAGAGATCAAGAGTTTTGTTAAAATGGGTAGGACTGGTTACATACTGATAAAAATCAGTTAGGGTAGACCTCAGTTTGCAATGGTTAAAATCATTCAATATTAAAACAAGTGCATCAGGGGACAGAAGGATTGACTTATCAGGGTAGATGCATTTTTGTTGTTGGCTTTGGGATGAACGTAAACTACTGTAATAAATATCTGAAGGAACTCCCTGGGGAGTGCATATAGAGTACCAGAATTTGCCATTGTTGCTCCACCATTTATTAAAAGGGATTTCCCTATTGCGTCATTGTCTCTATCCAACTGCACGGGAACCTCGAAACCATTGAGCTCCAAGTCTGAATCACTGTTGTTCTTAGAATGCCATGTTTTGGTCAGGGCCAACACACAAGCATCCCTGTATTCATGAAGATGGTCGACATGAGCCTGGAGCTCATCTGTTTTGTTTCAAAGGGACTGGGTGTTCGAAAGAATCGTGGTGGGAAGCGGTATACGATTTAATCTCTGCTGCCGCATCCTCAGACAGATCCCGCCCCTCTTTCCCTGCTTCCATATGTTGTCGGTTTTAGAACCTCTGTCATGTTTAAAAATTGTTTTCCTTTTTTTTTTATTCCCCAGTGTCCTGTCTAGCAATGTGGCAATAGGAATTGATGTCTCAATGCCAGATAGAGCTCGACAGATTTTGCTTTTACAAGTGGAGCGAACAGCTTTCGCCATAGTGCTCTACTTGATTTATACCTGTAAATAGCTTTATTGTGATTCCTGCAGGGAGAATTTCAAATTATATGGACATTACAATGGGAGAGTAAAGGAAGAACAAGAAGTGAGAGAGAAAGAAAAAAAAGAGTAGAGGTGAAAGAAAGAAGAGATAAAAGGGAGAGAATGATAAAACCTTCTACGTCTGCTCCATCACCTGGAAAGAGAGATGCAAAAAGAACAGCACAACCAACAGACATAAAGCAACAGATACAATCGAATAACACCTAGATGCCATTGCTAAATCATATATATTATTATGTAAGCTGACATGTGTAATTTGATACCTGAAAAAAGAAAGTGAAAGAACATAAATAAATAAATAAATAAATTATAAGATTACTGTATATAAGTGAACATTTAATACCTGGGACCCAGCACCTGTGGGAGTTTGTGAAAGTGCACTAGTTTAGTTGAAAATTATCCAGAAGGAAATAGCTTGATAGTGGTTGTGGAGAACCAAAGGCCCGCCTTCCCCGAGCACAGAGGCAGGAGTCAGGGGACCCATAATCCCGGACTCCCAAAGGGGTCCCTAAAGCAGGGCGCCCAGGAGGGGCCGACACAGGATATCTGCAACCCCCCCACCCCCCCCCCCATCCCCCCCAAGGAAAGAGTAGAGACGACCCCGAGGAAATCCCCCAGCCACCGCAAAGCCGACGCCCCCAAGAGCCACGGGGACGAGCCCGTGGGCTCCGCCGCCTGAAGTGGTCCCGACCATGGGCCCTGGGGGCCAGAGGCCCCAGGGGCGCCCCGCCCCCGCGACGGGGGCCCCGGCCGCCCCCCGGGGGGCCAGGCCCCACAAAGAAGCCGCTGGGAGTGGGCCGGCGCACGCCCGGGAACCCGCCCCAAACCCGAAGCCCACCAATGCGCCAGAGGGCCAAGGCGCCTGCCAGCGCAGCGGAGGAGGGCAGGACGTGGGGGGATGGGCTCCGCACCTAGCGGAGACTTGAGATGTTCTTGGGAGAGGGAGCGGACCGCACCCATACCTGAAAAAAAAAGAGGAAAACTCATTCACACCATCCCTCCCTTGTGCCCCACTCATCACACACAGATTTAAAAAAAATAAAATAAAAAAAGATGCTGTACACACATTCCCACATAACACTCGCATCCAACACTGACCAGAGGGGGGGGGGGGTCACCCCAAATCGACTATACGACTGCTTGTGCGCGACCCCCGGCCCCGCCCCCGGACCAGACGCCCCCTGGACCTGGCCCCCCAAAGAGGACGGGCCAACACGACCCGTACGAGCCACCCAGCCAGAGCCCCCCTCACCCCCTAAATACCTAATAAACCCCCTCCCACCCCCACCTTACCCTAGCCACCCCTGCCCCCCGCCCCTTCTGGGGGGGGCGGAGGCGTCAGCCCCAGACCTGGCAAGCCGCTGACTACCCACAGCATCCCCCGCCAAGACCCCGGACACAGTGGCCCATACCTCCTCCAGGCCCCAGACTCCTTGCCGCCATCGGAGAACGGGTGTGTGCAGAAGACCCCGAACCTAAATAAATAAAAATTGTTTTCCAAATGAAGCACCAGACAGTCTGACCGATGTATGTACGTGTTGAATTGCAGTAAATGTTCTCTGGAGTACTGAAGCCTGGTGATGATGATATCCATGGCAGACGTACACTCTGAGTCCAACTGCAAATAGTACCCACACAACGAAAACAAAAAGCAGCTCCAAGCTCAGATCCCGCCATTGTGGTTCCCAATCGTTCAAACAGCAAGAAAGTCAATAAGACTTGCCACAAAAAAATGGGACTCTCAACTCAATTAAAAAATTGTCCAAAACAACAGAACACACATACACGCATACTTCTATCTGCTGCTGGTCGCTGCAAGAGCAGCGCCCCCTATGGTGTAATTTTGTTAAGATTTGTGCTCGTGAACCCGATTTTCAGCCAGACACACGGTTATGTTTCTTTTTAAAAGGTTTATTGAAAGGATGAGTTGTGGCAGATGGGGCAGGCAAAAAGAACCAGACTAGTCCAGGTTGAACCAGACTAACCAGAACCGAGGATGAAGGCAAGGACTGACCAGAGTTGATTATGCAGGCCGAGAAGCACCATGGCAGGCAGAGCAAGCATCTGGATCCCACAAGGAGCAAAACAAAGCTGACCGGCACACAGACACTGGAACCAAACATCAGTGGGGCTGAACAAGAGCAGGGACAGAGCATCCAGCTGGCTGAGCACATAGGAACTGGTGGAAGGTTTGGCAGCAGTGCACATGAGATGAGACAATCTGACAGAGATGAGTTGGCTGAGGCAGGTATAAGTAGACAGGAGAACAGGTGAGCAAAGTTGACACCAATTTAGTGCCGTAGATGGAGCTGATCAGGAGCTGAATGAGGAGTGGACTGAACTGATTGGATAGTGATGGATGGCTGTTGGCTGAGGGGAGTGGAAACAAATAAGTCCAGAAAAGTCTAAACAAAAACCCAAATCATGACAAATGTAGGTAGTTTTATACATCTAAATATACTTCCTGAATTAGAGAACATGGAGTTGAATGGTAGAGGAGCTGCTAGCAATGTTGGGTTGTAGCAAGAAGGTAGTTGGATTCTAATCCTGGCCAAGAATCTTTCTATTTGGAGTTCCCATGTTCTCCACATTCATGTGTTGGGCCTCTCTGGTTACTCTGGTTTCCTACCATGGTCCAAATAAGCTGGTCAAAGGCCTCAACCTCTCCACCTCCAAGCCTGTATGAGTGGGTATAGAAAATTAATGGATGCTAATTAAAAACTAAAAAGGAAAGAGCATTTCCTCCAATATTGCAAGGAAATGTGCAAGTCTGAGAGTGAAACTGTACTAAAATTACACAGTAATTTAATTTAATTCAGAAATGTAAAATGAGTGAATCTTAAGCCAAACAGATACTGATAGGTTTGTCTTTGAAGTTAAATTTGTTTTCAGTTATAAATAAATAAACCTTTAAAAAAAACGTGTAGTAATAAATTGTATTAATGAACCATTATATGTGATGAATTTAATAACACATTTAATAAAATGTTATTATTTTACTTCTATAGGCTCAAAGATTATGTGAATGGATGTGATAATCTAAGGTCTTGGTGCAAGAAAATTGTATTGATATCTACTCTTGCGTTCACAGTGATGTGATCATCAAGATCATCAGGCTCACTGCTGAGTGTCTGATCACAGTAATGTCAAGGAATTTGATGAGAAAAATGTAAATGGCCCATATTTTTTTGATAGTTTGAAATCTCATCAGGTAATTTCAATCAACCCTGTCTCCACCTTTATGTTTGACTTGTAAAGAAGTGAGAGGGAAAAGGAGAAAATAGAAAAAGGAATGAAGTGTAGAGAAGAACTAATAAAAGAGGCGGTGGATAAGTGTTTATGAGCACCAGCATTAATCTCTGTCAGTGTTTTGGTCAATATTGTCTGTGGTCTTGACCGTTGGATGTCACTATAAATGATTGATGTGGCAATAATCTGTTTACCCATGTGGCTTAAAGTTGTGGTGTACTCCGGAAGATTGAATAAAAAGCACAGGTACTCCCTGTACTTCACAGGTTCATGTGCTCACAAAGATAGGCTGCCTCTCACCCAGGGGTACATCAGTGTGCTGGTAAGGCTGCTGGTTGTTGGTTAAAATAAAGTCTTTGTATGGTTCAGTTCAAGCATCTCTCTAGATAAGTTGGGTTTCCACTTTATTTTAGCTCTGCCTCTGGTCAAAGCTGCTTTCTATCCTGTGTTCTCACTCACTTCGCGATCATCTTGGGATAAGATATCAATGCCCTTCTTACTCTGAACTAGAAAGTACAAAAACTCAATCCGAACTGATTTTTACCTGCTGTTTTTCTCTACGGTTCCCCCGAAGACATGAAGATTTATGCAGTTTGAAATTAATGGCACTGACCGTCAAGAGATACTGAGTAAAACAGACAAAAATCAAACAGTAAGCCTGTTCAGTTAAAATACTGGTCCATTTCTCACAGAGAGGTTTTATGTGTCCCATTCTTTACCTTTTATTATGTGTAAAACCTGTTGTGTAAATTAAACTCTTATCTTGTTAACAAGCCCAAGTGTTGGATCTATAAATAAAAGTGAGATAATATGTATAAATACTCTCAATGGACTACTCAAGCCAAGTCTTGACATCCTTGCAGTCATACTGTTGTGTCTCTGAAGTTAGCTCTGACTGAAATTTGCCCTCTGTGCACTAAATAACCTGCATCTGGCTCATAGCTGAGGGTCCGCTGAGAGGAAGATAAGATGTTTTTCTGCTCCCGAGGACTCGGCCGTTGGCAGAGTCACTTTGACTTCTCATCTGCAGCTTTTGCCACCTCCACCCACCTTAAGGCTGCAGGCGTCTCTTGATCTCAGCTGGTTGGCTTATCGGCCAGAGCTACTGCTTCAGAGACTCACACCCACATATATACACGCACACAACTGGTTTAGATCTAAATATTTTAGATTTAGCATTGGCTAGCCAAAGGGGTATCACAGGAAATTTGCTATGCCTTTAAGTTTGTCTGAAATCTCAATATTCCTTACAGAAGCTCTTCTGTTAATGTAAAACTGTAACCGGATATTTAATTGGGCTTTTTATTTTTCAAGAATAATGTGATTGGTGTTATTTTTATTTAAAAATGACAATAATCACACAGTTTTACTTAAACAATTGTGTTATGTGTTGGCATAGACAAAAAAATTCCTATTGAGATTTTGCCTGCAAGCAGCCTTTTATTCCATACAACTGCATTTGCAATTTTCTATAACCGTTTACTTGAGTTGTAAATTATCCATTAATACATCTGTCCATTTCAAAATTGGCTCCCCTATTATGTGATTTGACTTGACAGCTGATTCATTTTCACTCTTTGCAGCCCTTAAATTTCCAACAGATGCTCCAGATGAATCAGATGTAAGAATCTGGATATACACGCAATTTTGTTTATACTCCTTTTGAAGATTTTCTAGCCAGCCCCCCTGTTGAGATGTCTGACAAAGTCGCAGGTGACAGAACGTGTGAATGTAGCAGTGACTGGGAGTGAATGCTGATTGCAGTAGGTGCTTTATCATCCATTCTGCTGACCTTTCTGTAAATTTTCACTGGCTCATCAATAATGTGAGTATGATCCAATACATGTGGTATTGATATCAACATTAAACTAGCCACCAGAGAGCATCATCCACCTCTCCCAAAAGGAATAGAGGTATGTTCTTCACTTGTGGTGTGATCTTTTTTTTTTTTTTGTATGAGGGCATAGCCATCAAAACATTTGTAAAATGGTAAACAGAAAGTCTACATTACATTATCTTCTTTTTTATTACAAGCTTTTTGGATATTTTAAATTAAAGTCACTTAATATGCCATAATCTTTTATTGTTTTACGAAAAAAAAGGTATTAAAAAATTTAAATTATATTTTTATTAAAAACAAAAGTGAAGTATAAAATGGGCTCATGCTGGTAAGTATTTAATAAGTTGAAATGTATTGCATGCATGCAAGTTTAAGAGCAGCCTTATATCACAACCACACTGACTTCACATATGCTAATGTCATTTTCTTCCACCAAACTTCTCAGCAGGAGAATAGCTGACAAGGAAGTTTTGGAAAATCACGTGACACACTGTATTTGACAATGCATGCCTATTTTAAACAGTCTACCATATATGCAAAGCAATGCACAAGAGAGGTTGGTCTGCATTGCTGCACAACACTGTCTTTCTTATTCCGCTCAACCATTTCCTATTCAGGCTTAGCAAATATTTTGTATGACTTCTCCCAGTTAGCCAAAAAATAAAAGGCCTCTAGAAAAGAGGTGGTTGTAAATGGAATAAATATGTAATGCACCTCTCTTAAGACGAAAGGAGGCAGACTTGGTTTCCAGGCTGTCCTGCACTCTCCTTGTCCTCATGATCTAACACTTTGTATCCAGTCAGATGGAATAATATTAAGATACTGCATTTTTTGACTTTTAATAGGTTTATATTATGTGTTGATTCAATTCAATTCAATTTTATTTATATAGCGCCAAATCATGAAACATGTCATCTCAAGGCACTTTACAAAGTCAAGTTCAAATGTGATGAGTGATCCGTGTTTGTATTTTTTAATTTGTTACATGAATTACCCAAATACCGCCCACCTTGCAACATAATATGTCTCAAAAGACAATTTGTGACCGTGGGAACTGTTGCATCACTGTGGGTCTCACAAACATAAATAGCCAGTTAATAGTTAAAGCGGTAGGACCAAAAATTGTGTTAAAACAATTAAAATAATTCCTTGGCTTTGATTATAATTTCCATAGTAATCTAATGCTTATTTTCTGTTGCATGAAAATGCATAGTTATTTCCTTTTTGAGCTGAAACATTGATCTATTTTGCCACAATACTATATCTTATCTGAACTAAAGATAAAATTCAGAGATTCCTTCTGTTTTGATATATGCCCTCTTAATATATATATATATATATATATATATATTTATTTATGTATTAAAACAGCATATAAAACATTGATATTACTGCTGCATCTGTTTTTCCACATTTATTGTACTTTATTTATGTCTTACTTCTTTGCCCCAAGCCTGTTATTCTTCAATTTCTGGCCCATACATAATGGATGCTATGTGAGTAAGTCAGGATGGAGTCAGACTTCAGGCCTTTCAGGCACTGCAGTGGAATAGAGTAAGGGAAGGAGGGAGATGTGGAGAGGCACAGACCGACCCCAAGTTTGAGCCAAGCCTTGGCAACTAAACAAAACGTAAAAAAGATGATTTGCCTCATAGCTAACAAGACCTCTGTTTATGACCCCTGTCTGGCATTTAAAATAAAATGAATTACAATAATGTTATGTTTGTTTAATTTCTTTATTGGAGTGGCTGAGTAAAAAGTTTTTACACCTGTTCAATTAGTGTCCATTTTAAATTTCCTTTTATCCAAGTTCCAAGAAAGTTCAAGATTTTATTCACTGATGAAGAAATGTACCTGAAGTAGTTTAAAAAAACAATGTTGCTTTGGACAACTTGACCTACACACTCAGAATAAAAGTAATTTTGACTTCCGTTCTTTTTTTTTACCCCAAAGAAAAAGAATGGTTCCTGATGTGATTCCTGTCACATCAGGAACCAGGTCTGACTTTTAACTCTGTGATCTTATCTCTGGCAAGTGACTGATGATGATCTTGTTACGGTCTGCTCTTCTTTTCATGCACAGTACTTTTACGTCTTAAAGACGTATTTCTTTACAAAGAAATGTCCCTGACTGTTTGATCACATAAGCCACTGGTCAGTCCAAATTCTATGCAGTGCATGTATCTGAGTGTATTGAACTACATATTTTTCAAAGAACCACAAAAGAAAATCTCCCACAAGTTCTTTGATAGAGTTAATAATGCATTTTCAGACTATAAGTCGCAATATAAGTCGCATATGTCTAAAAATGCTTCATAAAGAAAAAAAAAAACCATGTATAAGTTGCACCAGACTCTGCGGCGCACCGGACCATACGCATTTATTTAGACATTTATTTCACACAATCCAAGACTTAAAACTGACATTTATTCTGGCAAATAAATTTATTAAATTACACAGCTGCATCCACAACCAGCTGAATAACATGGAACATACCTGGGAGGATAAATGGGGTAAATTAACAACTCCAACCAGCAAGGTTTTATCCAGCATATTTCGGCGTAATGGTCTGTTACGCAGAAAGTTGTCAAAAAAACGATGAGACTAGACCATGAGCGTAACGGTGCTACGTGCTAAGCTAACAGGACGACATTGATGTTTCAGAGCAACATACAGGTCACGTGCATCAGCAAAGTTATAACCCACTAGGACAACACCTGTAAGCTAGCGCTAGCTTTTATTAGCTTTACGGACAGCCCAACAACAGGGTTCTGTCGTAGTCTGGGTCCTTCAAGCTGCACCACGCAAAGCTCCCCTGCGTGAATGCATACAGAAACAGCAAAATAACATGCAAACATGTGTTCAGTCTTTGTTGTCTATAAGTTAAGGTTTCAATTCATTTATAAGTGGTACAGGAGCAGGATAGTTTTCACAAGCCTTGCGAGCCCTCTTGTTGCTATAGATGCTAATGTTTGCTCCTTGGTTCATACTGGTCAATATGAATTACCATTTAAATTTTATATAAAAGTTGCACCTGAATATAAGTCTCTGGATCGGCCAAACATTTTAACTGATTACTGTTGTTCTGCTTTGTACTACAGCCGTGAGTAAAACCTTGGTCTCACAAATCAAGATAGCAACCAGGTTGCTCCTACTTGACCAACAAGTCTGAGCTGATCAAGGAAAAGTTTGCAAAACACAAAATGTTATGTATGAGATTGTCCTCCTCCTGAGAACTAGCCTGGCAAGCCAGAATGACTTATGCCGCAAACATGGCATATCAATCTGGAAAGCAGTGGGTAGCGTGCAATTTCAAAGGTGGGACCAGGGCAGGACTAACAGGGTCAGCGGAAACAGGTTTGAACAAACCAAACTACGGATGTGATGCAAACTCCAAGCGACATGCTGTGTTTTAGTTGTCATTTTGTGGTCCCCAAAACTTCATGCCATTGAGCAAACTCTCCAGTGATTAAATTTTTCTGCTTCTGTCTCACAAGTACCTCCTGAAACATTGCTTTGTTGTTGTTGCCATCTTGACTGTTATGTTTACAGAAAAGCACTGTTGCATTATGGGTAAATATGGCTCTAAGAGTGTTGCATTGCAAACTCCTGCCTCCTGCGCTGCGATTAGTGAGAGTTTTGGCGATGGACTCTAGGCCTGCCCAGACTGACAAGCTGTGTACTGAATACATATGGCTTGAGTTAGTCTGGCGTGACAGGCTATCTTTGACAGTGACAGGAAACTGTATTTAGAAATGTAGAAACTAAAACACACCTGTGTAAGTCCACAAAATAAGTTTAGTAAATAAATAATTTAGTTAATATAGGTTATTGTAGTTTGAACCATGAATCCCACACTTCACTGGCTCCTCGAAGAGACATTCACTCATTAAAACGAACTGTGAAATGCTACTTGTTGCATGGAAAGAGGGCATTCAGACCCACAGTGCACAGCTGAGACTGCTAACAGGAGGCTGATCGACAGTCTTAAGATTTTGGGCATGTCTTTTGCTTAGAACAGTCCTTCTTCCAGGTATTGATCGAGGGGTAAGGCTGATAGCTGAGCTGCAAGCAGCTTGGGAGCTAACTCCCAGAGTTCCTTGCTGCTGACACAACCTAGACCGGCCTCATTATTACAGCGTTAAGCATTTGCAGTCAGTCCGCACTCTCCCCTCTCTCACCCAATGATAAACTACTGACGCGACTCAAGGCAGATAGGTTTTTCAGCATACATCAGCTCCAAAAAGAACATCAATTATTCAACTTCACAGTAGCCTATTGTAATTACTTTGCATTGATAGGCTGCCAGGCATCACAAGCATGAGTCAATGAAATAATCAACGAGATGCGGAAACTGTACTCTTGCAGCGTTGCAAGGTGCCACCTGATTAGGTTGTTCTTGTAGCCAGCAGGACAGCAAGCCATCAAGACAAAGCCATTTTGAAGGAGAAAAAAAAAGGAAAACGCCCACAACTTGTATTGCAGACATTGATACTCTGGATGCTATGTTTGTCTAACAGATGGAAATGCCGCTTTTTTCTGTGCATACATTTTTAATGACTCAAATTTGTGACTTATTGGGCATTTTAATGTGCTATACAGCCAGAAAAGAAGGAATAAGTAACACACTCAGACAAAGATGTTGATCAACAGGCAGACAAAGACACACTTTGATTTAGAATTAGTAAGACTTGTCAGTTTCTGCCTGTTTACATTTCACATGACTTTATCATTGCCTTCACTTTTAACACACGTTTTTTAATCAAAACATAATAGAAATGTATTGTCCATTCAATTGGTGGAAAAGCAAGGCAGGGTATGGTAAACTGGGAGAGAAGTATACAGAGGAGAGAAGGGAGAACAGAAAACAAGTCTCTCCATCTCATGTCTTTAATTTTTACTAAGTGGCAAATGCTTACTCAGATCTGAAAGAGAAAGGAGAAAAATAACAAAACCCTACTGAATAAGGTTGCTGCAGACAAAACATAGGTGCTCCCGGGATTCTTTCAGAGCCTGATTGAGACGTTTTAACCTCCACTGACACATGTAGACAGAAAGAGACGGGGAATAGAAAAAGAAAAGAAAAGTGGTGATGTGTGGCTGGCAGTTTCACTCACTGTACTGCCGGTGCTTTGTCTTGCACACTCTAAAAGTGTGTGTGTGTGTTGGAGATTTTGTGTCTTCAGAGATTCCTTGGATGGGCTTGTTGCAGATACATTTTTTTCAACTTCCTCTTAAACCTTTTGTACATTTAGCTCCAAGATTTTCTTTTTTCAACCAGATGCATGCATTTTTATCTGTGTGCATGCAAACACACACAGACATCCCAGTATTCCAACTGGATTTTGAGCGCCACGCAGATAATGCCACACTCTGCTGGCTTTCCCCCCCCCCCCCTTGCTTAATACTGATTCATGCGCAAATAATGAAAGCATGCCTGCTTGGAGCAGCCAGGGAGTTTTGGTGTTTTGAAGAGATAAGGAATTTGGATTTTATTCACACCAGAAATGGACAGAGCCAAACTGATCCCCTATTTCTCTTGGTCAGTTGTTTGTAAATGAGTATAATGCGGAGTTCCATCAGCTTAGTGGGAAGATACATTAACAGATACACAAGATGTTTTATTAATTTTGCATGAAGTCAATTTTGAGTCTAACTGAGCTTTCTGGCGTTTATCCTTTGAAATTCTTTAGAGTGCAGAAAGCTTTCACAGCATGCAATCAGACATTTGTGTGGGCATTGTTGCAGGGAATGCGAGGAAGCCATAGAAATCTGGAGTGTAATGATAGCAGGTGTGGAATTAGTCTGTTCCACTGTGTCCTCACTACCACAGTGGAAGCTCTTTCAAAACAAGCTTTGCTCATCTTTGAGGCAAATTTTAATGTTGCAGTGTCAGAAAATCTCAAACGAAACTATCACTTGTGACTCTGCTTGCATGAATGCAAATGTAATGAATATTAAAGGTGCATTGTGCACATTCCAGGATTTTTGCTGACGTTGAAATAACACCAGTGTCGTGCATGAGAGAAGAGAAAAAAAAAATGAAACTGTTAGGGTTTCACAGATTTTTTTTTACATTTTTCATTTTAGAGGCATAATGTCCTTGAGATAAGAAAGCTAGAAATATAACTTTGTTATATTTTAATATATAGAAATAATATTTTATTTTGAACGGACATGTTTCATATTGAGTCTAGTCATTCTTTTAGGAGAAAAAACATAGCTACCCATAGCACTGCACAAAGGTGCCGATGGCGGACTGGCCATCGGCACCTTTCTGCAGTGCTCCCGAAGGTGGCCTGGCCCGCTGGCCTGGTCCAATCCGCTCAGCGGTCTCAAAGGTTCGGGTCGCTCTTGATAGTAAACAATCCATGCCTACATGTGCTGGCTTGCTTGGGTCTTTGCGAGACAGATCGCAGTTGCGAGAGGGAAAGGACAGACCCCCCCCCCGTCATTCTCTGAGGAGGCCGATGCTTTCTGTCACAGCAACGCTGTTGCCAGCAACTTTTCAGACCTTTGCTCCACCGATTTATTCATTTTCAAAAAAAAATTATCTGTGTTAAAAGTGACTTCACCATGGAAGCACTATTTCTTCTATCACTGCAGGCAGGTATGAAGCTTCATAGTGGGGTTTGCTGCCAGAACGAGGACGCTGTCTGTGAGACTGAAGTAGAAGGGGAATCACGGCTCCCTCAATTTGCCAATAACACAGAAAAAGACGAGCGAGCCAGCGCATGCAAAGGATTGTTGTCAAGAGTCATCAAGTAGTTGGTTGGCAATGAGGCGGTGTTGACTGGATTCGCTATTTGTGCTGAATGCACACTTCCGACGCAGCAGATAACATTTTTGCCAGAAGTAAAAGATCTCTGCCATAGCATCTTATCTTTTTTGCAAAAAGATGGCCAACTGTTGGTCCTTTTCCATTCACAGGGCAGAACGGAGCTCCCTCCATTGCATGTAATTTGCCCTGATATTGACTCTTGTTTTACTCTTTCGTCGATCTAAGTCTAATTTTGCTCTTTTCATCGTACTAGAGAATTTTTTTAGTGGAGTCTGTGATGGGGACTTTTGTGGTCCATCTTTAAAACAGTCGGTGTTCTCTGATGCCTCAGTGGCAGCAGAGACTCTCAACAAAGTAACAGTTCGAACCGTTTGATTGAGGGCGTGCAGCGCATCACACACACTTGCCCAGAGGATTCGGCGCAAATCTCTCTCTTAAACTGACTAATGGGGCCTATAGAGGCAACTGCAGATAACTCATTTTGCATGTCAAGTAATTGTAAGGGCATGCTTAGAAATAAAATAAGATAAATATTTAACTTCAAAATTTGCACAACTTGCGCAATGCACCTTTAAGCAAGCAAGGGTGTATTTCTCATTCAAATCTTATGTTAACCTTTGTGTGTTGTTCATTATCTGGGTATATTGTCAAAATAACATTGCTTTTATTTACAAAGCTTCACTAAAGTCTTCATACAGCTTTCGAAATCCAGAGACACTGACGGATAATTTTTGGTCATCTTCATTTCAAAAAAGCTCAAGCTCATACTGATTGGATTGAGAGTGTCTGTGAATAGCAATATTAAAATTTCAAGATTTTGACAGGTCCATTCTAGAACATAAGAATGCTTTGATCAAAGCCATTCTGTCACAACTCTGTAGGTTCCTTTCCTGCTGGAAAGAGAACTTTCACCCCTGTTCCAAGTCTTTTGCAGCTTGTAACACGTTTTATTCAATAACTGCTCTGGATTACACTCCATCTAGCCTCCATCAATTCTGACCACTGCTACAGAAAATTTCCCCCCTTAGCATGATGCTTCTACTACCATGGGTTAATGGGTAGGGATGGTGGATTACAGGTGTTGTCCAGTGTTAATTTTACACCACAATATTGTCTTGCAGGTAAGATAACATTTTTAATTTTAATCACTTCTGACTGGTACATCTTCCTCCATATGTTTGTTGGATTTACTGCATGGTATGTTGGCGACTGAGTGCATCACAATTAGCTCTCCTGTCAACAGATTCTCCCACCAGATCTTTGGATTTCTACAGCTCCCCCAGAGGTACCATGGGCCTCTTGGCTACTCCTCTGGATAACACTTTTCTTGCTCAGCCTGTCTGCTCAGGTCATCTCTTGATCACTTTGCAGTTGTACTCTTTTTACTTTCAGATGATTGAACAGATCTCCATGAGATGTTCACAGTTCTAAAACTAGCCCTTCTTTCTCCATCGTGTTATCCCTGACGTTTCTGAGGTATTTCTTGGTCTACCTGATGCTGGTTGTTCACTAATGTTCTCTGACTAACCTCTGAAGCCTTGACAGAACTCCTGTAGTCCTAATGACATTAACTAATCACCCAATCAGATGAACGCTGAAGTCTCTCAACTTAGGGTCATGCACCAGTTGACTTATTAGTTTATTAGTTGGTTTATTTCATAAAATAATAAAATCAATTGAAATTTGTAATTCCAATTTGAAAAACGTTAAAACGGTCCACTGTAAATGAATGACTCTTTCAGAGGTATTGCATCATTTTTGTTTTCTGAAGAGAAATGCTCAATGTAACGTTACATGATACATCACTCCTTTTTATGTCTTGTTCTGTAGTTTATCTGCCACACCTAAATCAATCCAGTTTAACAAAAGCTGGATGAATCTAGTAGCTTAATTTTGTCCTTGGTTTTCTTTGAAACTGCTTAGTTCTGGCTGCAGTCCATCAGCTTGGTTGCTGCCCTGCAACTAGACCAATATTTTCCCACCAGGGCCTTGCAATTTATATCTTGTAGCATTTATTGAGAGGTTGCAGTTGAAGATTAAAACACACACATACACAGACGTACATGCGCACGCACACACACACACACACACACACACACAGCCAAACAATGTTGGTTGTTTGTCAAGCATAGGTCCACATAACTATAGCAAGACATGCCCACACACACATGCAAGCACACTCATGCATGCACACAGACACACACACTCACGACAAGGAGAAGCAGTTCGAAATGGTAATTCAGAAAAACATGCACAGGGCGTAAATCCAGTGCTCATTGTGCATTCAGCACATTGGCTTTATTTTGCAGCGGTGAGCCCCTTATTCAATTGAACTGCCATCCATCCTGGCTATGGCACCGAACAGGCACGTACAGGGAGCTCCCAGAGGAACTTTAGACTCTCTCATACACACAAAGGGCTGTGTGGAAACACATCGACAGACAGTGTGTCGTGACAAAATCCATTAGACCTGTAATGGCATGATGTAGGTCTCTGCTGGGTCATTATTATCTGCTGAATTATGCCAAAATAACACTTTGTAGAAAGGAAGGTGCCTCTTTGTGTGTTTCTTACTGTTTGTTTGAGAAAGAGTATGTGGTATTACCATTTATTCAATCAATCCTACCTTGCGTATCCTTTCTATATAAGGGGGACACCAAAGATTTTGTGCTGCAAATGTACAAAGTCCGCTCAAGTTCATTCTTATTTGCCCCCTGTGGCTGTATTAAGTTTTTGAATTAACTAAATACAGAATAGTAAGTCCAAAGTCCACATTTTGTG
The DNA here is from genome assembly GCF_011125445.2 of Fundulus heteroclitus. Classification (NCBI taxonomy): domain Eukaryota; kingdom Metazoa; phylum Chordata; class Actinopteri; order Cyprinodontiformes; family Fundulidae; genus Fundulus; species Fundulus heteroclitus. The sequence continues at coordinate 28,798,388 of NC_046364.1, forward strand.
TCGTTATGAACATTTTTAATTATCTACTTCTTTGCAGTTAACCAGCTGTCTTTTTGAGACAGCAGGATGAAAATTGATGTGAGAATGAAAGCAGAAAATTCCCATGGAAGCATGCACCTCTCAGAGAACTCTCCACAACTGTTGAAAGGGCCTGCTCCATTCTGTGACCTCCACTTTTGCCCCTATTATGCTCACAAAAGACACTTCAGAACTTTTGTTATGTTTGTTGTCTTCAGTGCTCTTTCTGAAACAAGTGTTTCTTTAATGCTCCTGAAGGGGAAAATCTGAGTAAAGGAAGGCATGTAAAAGTTGCTGTAAAAGAAAGTAAAAAAAGGAGCATTTTGTATTTAAATCCCTCATAAAAATAACAGAGCATACTACCCCTGAGTTTACTTATTTTATTATCTTCTAACTATTTAAAAAAGTTTGTTTTTTAAAATGGTATATGGTTAAAATTGCTTCCAAAGATTTAAAAACTGCAGTGTATTACAAATATATTTGGTCAATTGCCTTTACACACACATGAACTTCAATTACATCACATTCTTTATACAAAGGCTTTAATTAGGCATCTGATGTTGAACAAGGGGGCTCGGGTCACAGTCCCATAAGTACTCTTATCAGGTTATGGTCAGAGCTCTTTGTATAACAATCTAGTTCCTCCACACCAAAGTTGGTCATCCATATCTGAACCTTGCTTTATGCACTGCTGCACAGTCATATCTGACCTAAAGAGGTCATCTCCAAACTGTTCCAGCAGAGCCACGAAAATACATATTCAAAATTGTTTTTGGATGCTGCAAGAAGAGTTTTTTTTCATTGGAACTAATCGGCTAAGCCCAAACCTTGATAGATTACTGAAAACCATTAGTCAACCTCTTGCAAATTATACCGTATTTGTCGGACTATAAGGCACACTCAAAATCCTTAAATCTTCTAAAAAATTGATGGTGCGATTTATAATCTGATGCACCTTATATATGATTATTGTTGTGCTTACTGACCAATTTTATGTGTTACAATGCACTCAAAAATCTGTTAAAATGTGTAAGTGCGATTTGGTAAGAAATGAATTCACTCCACTCAATGGATATTCGAAGCATTACGGTACACTGTTGTCTCAATTCGCAGGCTGCGTCCTTCGAAGGACCCAGCCATCGGAGGATGCTCCGGAGGATCCTCAACCGTTGGTAAATGGGACGGTCTAGCCTTTAGAGGACTTCCTGGTTGCGACACGACGTCCCCAAGCCCGGGAAAAACAGCGCCAGACGACAAAAAAAATGGATATGGAATATTTTTTATTTTTTTTTACTTGTTATTGGTGGAGGAGAGTCGGTTTAGACGGCTTCGGCGGCAGCAAAACCGGCGACAAATTTTTCTCAGGCTGGGAGAGCGCAGTGGAGAGGTAACATTTACCTGCTATTATTTTCACCCACAGGGGCCTGCTAATGATCATAATATACCAGTTATTAAACAAACGCTTGTCAGCAGATTGACGAATATGTTTAAATATAAAATTTTATATTTATTTGTAAGACTTGATATAAGCTTATGTTTGTAATTTTAGTAATTTGAATTGAATACTTAAATGTGTACAAACCCTGTAAATAACTGACTTAAATCACTACTTTTACTATCACAAAAAAAGCACGCAAAGCACCTCGGGAAATCTTATGGCAGGCGAGGCCACTAAGGATGGTAGCGGTGCATCCTCAGAATTCGGGGAAAAGGAGGACGCATTCGAAGGCTGCATTTTAAGCATCCTCAGAATTTTTGCCAAATGGGTCAGCCTCCGCGCATAGTTGTGAAGTCACTGGCCTTAAAATGCGTCCTTTGAAGGACGCAGCCGCCGAATTGAGACACAGCATGTGTCACTACCTGATCGGACCCCTGGGCTGTCTACAAGACTGCCTGACTATAATGTGGAAACTAGAAGTGTGTTCATGTAAAGGGCCCCAACTCACTCAAGTGTAGTTCAATCCGCTGAGGTCGACGCGTAATTGAGGCGGACTCTGTGTGGACTCTGTACATACAGGTACGTGTCACACTATAAACTTCTCGAAGGCAAGAAGGATTATATCAAACTGTTTTAAGTGTGACACCGAGCTTGATATACTGAGCTGCTCCAAGCAGGCGGTCAAAAGGACGCGCAGCATCACAGTCCCTCTCTGCTGTCACTGACAGGTGTGCGGTGGGAGCCTGCTGGAAAAGAAACAGCTCTAGGTGCTCAGCTAGCTAATCACACATTTTGCCATCCATTCCGCCATTTCGTCCCACTGGCAGAAAGTGTGGGAATTGTAGGATTTTGCCACAAGAAATGTAGGAAATAGTATGCTCAACTATTGAGTCAGCATGGAGTCCGCCAAGCTCACAGTATGCGCACACAGTATGCCCAAATATGTGGGAACCTTTTGGCAGCCTGCACCCATACTATGTGCTAGCAACAATAAACTTAGTAAGTTAATTCAATATAAAAATTATGTTTATTTTGGCCTTATGTTAGATATAGGGCAATGTAGTCTAACTACTCTGTTCTCCCGACAGAGATGGATAGCCTCCCTCCCAGGAGAGAGCTGTTTACGGGGGAGGGGTGGAGTGATATTACACACTTGGGAAGAATATTTAGTGCGCCTTCTAATCCAGTGCGCCTTATATGTGGACAAAGATGCACAAATACACGTTAATTCACTGCGAGTCTTATAAGCCGGTGCGCCTTTTGGTCCGATTTGGTAAGATGCAGTCAGAAAAGAAATTTTCTGGCACAGATACAGTAGATTCCAAGACATGGAGGTATGATTTGTCACCTCAGAACAGGTCTCTATTGCTCTGGAGTCCGCTAGCTATGTCTTTTACACCACTGCATACAACACTTTTCATTACCCTGATGTAAAAGCTTTGGAAATAGATGCTAAACCATAGAAATTGTTTCCATGAAGCTCTTTGTGATCTTTTCTTGAGCTAATCTCAAAACCACAGGAGGTTCGTAAGCTTGTACATTTTGAATCTGTAAAAAGCTGATGTAAGTGGTGCCCTGAAGTATGCACAGTTCTCCCATCTAGTATTGTTGAAACACCCTAGGATGTTTAGTAGCTAAGAAATTGAAAGAGTAGACTTATTAAAATCCCTGAACTCGTGTGAGAAAATATTTACACTTTGTTGAAGCAAGTCTAGGTGCTGGATTTTTTAAACCTGTGACCATTAAAGTGGTTGGAACCACTGAATACAACAATTTGGAGAGTAAACCAATATATTTGGCATTAAAGCATAAGTTTCTATAATCTTTTACAGAGTTTAACTGGTGAACAATGTCATAATTGTGTTGGCCTAATTATATTTGACCATTTTCTATTCATCAAACAACATAATAAACACAGGAGAAACTTGTTAGCAGGTATATTAAAGTTACAAAAAAAATTATATTAATCTATAAAATGTTGTGACGGACTAACTTTTTCTAATTATTTTATAACACATTCATACTGTAATGAGGGAATTACAGTATGAAAAATCCCAGAGGGAACTGTAATTTCCCTCCGGGATTATTAAAGTATTTCTGATTCTGATATTTATCTTTAATTAATTGCTTTTCATGATTGACCACTGCGGTTAAAAATGTATGGTTGGACATTAGTTGTTACATGTAAAGCAGTTAAGAGGAAGCTGACACTGCTCAAATCCCATTAATCCTAAGAGATGGGGAATCCACAGCACGTACCCTCTCATCTGGCCTCTGATGAATGGTGAGAACTACAAATGTAATGATGGGTGTAGGGACCACACAAGTCTTAAGAGCAAATAAGAGGTTTGTTGCCTGCGAAGGACAACGGTGGAAAAGTTGTAGGAAGATGAGCAGTATACCATGCCCTTGTTTGTTATCAGTTGGAGACTTCCTCCCCCCTCACCAATCTGTGAGTGTTACAATGACAAGCCACAACAAGCAGTCTTTTAATATTGTCATACCTCAACCTGCTATTATTCTGTTCTTGATTCCTAGAGTCAGTCTCCACTTGTAACAAGAATTTTGGCTTAGAGGAAATTACTTTTCTTCTTCCACATATCCTGTCATGGCGTTTCAGGCAAACCATATACAAGCTGATACCTAAATGTGCCAGGGCAGTTTTGCACTATGAAAAGGAAATCTCAAGATAGCATCTTACTTGTTTGATCAACTATATTAAATTCAGATTTGACCTAGGATCAAATTAAGCAAGCCACAATGATGTAACAGTAACCTGGGTTGGTATCATCTTCAACCATACAGGAAATTACTTAGATGTCATGACCTTCTTGGCAACTCTATATCTTAGATCTGTTAAGTGGGACGTGTTTCAACATTTACGGCATACATAAATTCAGTGACTGGTCCCTATTTCAGATGGTGGCCAGAAGAAGGAATAGCAATGTTAACATGGACAAAAGTAATCGTAATAAAGGGCCGATCGGAATAAACAATGCGTCGTGTAAACATGCCAATCGGAATATTGAGATCAGATTAAGCTCAATTGGAATGAAATTGTATTCCGAATGAGACGGGTGGATTATTCAATTCAACTTTTTCAATTCAATTTTATTAATGTAGCGCCAATTCAAAACACATGTACTCGCAGTGCACCTTACAAAGTTAAATTCAACCAAATCATAAAAACTGGTTAAAAAGTTTCCTATCTAACTAAAGCCAGTAGATTACATCGAGTCTTGACAAGCAGCATTCACTCCTCATGAAAGTGCATAGAGCCACAGTGGACAGTCGTCTGCATTGTTGATGGCTTTGCAGCAATCCCTCACACTGAGTACGCATGAGGCAACAGTGGAGAGGACAAACTCCCCTTTAACATGGAGGAAAACCTCCATCAGAACCATGTGCAGTGTGAATGGTCATCTGCCTCAACCGACTCGGGGTTAGAGCAGAAACACAAAAGCAGAGAAGCACACATTGATCCAGGAATCCTTTCTATGTTATATGGTAACAGCGGCTGATCTGTCTCCCATGGATGATGTCATAGCTAACAGAACACCAGACCAGGTCTACCTACTATGAAGAAAGTTAATGACAGAAAAAAAAGTTAAAGGTTGATATAACAACAAACAATGCAAATTAGAGAACAGTAGGAGAACTCAGCAGAGTGAGAAAAATAGACCCTGATGTCCTCCAGTAGCCTAAGCCTATAGCAGCATAAGTACAGAGATAGTTCAGGGTAACCTAAGTCACTCTCACTATAAACTTTGTCAAAAAGGAAAGTTTGAAGCCTAATGTTAAAAGTAGACAGGGTGTCTGCCTCATGAACTGGGAGTTACTGGGAGTTGGTTCCACAGGAGAGGAGCCTGATAACTAAAGGATCTGCCTCCCATTCTACTTTTAGAGACTCTAGGAACCACCAGTAGACCTGCAGTCTAAGATTACGGGGTAATCAGAGCTCTAATATATAACAGAGCTTGATTATTAAGGGCTTTATACATGAAAAGGAGAATTTTTAAATTATTTTTTGACTTTAACAGGAAGCCAATGAAGATAAGTTAAAATACGAGAAATATGATACCTCTTGTTGATTTTCGTCAGAACTCTTGATGTAGCATTTTGGATCAGCTGAAGGCTTTGAATTGCATTTTGTGGACTTCCTGACAGTAAAGAATCACAATAGTCCAGCCTTGTCCAGCCAGTAACGAATGCATGGACTAGTTTTTCAGCATCACTCCTGAACAAAATATTTCAAATTCTGACAATATACCAGAGGTGAAAAAATGAAACCATGGAAACCTGTTTAATTTAGGATTAAAATGACATGCATTGAGCAAAAATAACGCCAAGGTTTTTTACTTTTTTTTTTTACCAGAGTCCAATTTAATGCCATCCAGATTAAGTGATTGATTAAGAAGTTTATTTTTTTGAGGACTCTGGTCCAAATATTACAATTTCTGTCTTGTCAGAATTTAAAAGCAGGCTATTTAAAGTACTCTAGGTTTTGATGTGATCAAGACATACCTGTAGTCAAATCAGTTGATTGGATTCATCATGATTTATGGATAAATATAGCTGAGTGGCATCAGCATAACAGTTGAAATTAATCCCATGCTGTCTGATAATTCTACCAATCGGAAGCTTATGTGTAGTAAAGAGAATTGGCCCAAGGACTGAACTCTGTGGTACTCCACACGTGACTCTAGAGTTTGAAGATTTATTATTAACCTGAACAAACTGGAATCTGTCAGACAGATAAGATTTAAACCAGCCTAATGCTTTTCTCTTAATCCATACAATATGTTCAAGTCTTTCTAGGAGAATATTATGATCAACTGGATCAAATGCAGCACTGAGATCTAACAGGACAAGTATAAACAAAGTCCATCATCTGAGGCGATGAGAATATCATTAGTGACCTTCACCAGAGCTATTTCGGTGCTATGATGAGCTGTGAAGCCTGACTGAAACTCTTCAAATAGGTCATTACTCTGTAAATGTTTACATACTTGATTAACAACTACTTTCTCAAGAATTTTAGATAAGAAAAGAAAATTAGATAAAGGTCTGTAATTTATTAAGTCATCTTGATCAAGAGAAGGTTTCTTAAGTAAAGGTTAAATAGCACCTATTTTAAAAGTATGTGGTACATATCCATTTACTAAGGATAGATTAATTGTGTCTAAAATGGGGGCATTAATCAAAAGAAATACTTCCTTTAATAACGTAGTTGGGATCAGGTCTAACATACAAGTTGAAGGTTTAGATGAAGCTACAATTTTAAACAACTCAGAAAGCTCTACTGCATCTAAACAGTTCAAACACCAATCAGGTTTTAAAGATTCCTCCAACGCTACCTCACTTACTAAGGACCAGGTAATTGTTATGCCATAAGCTGGTTGAATATGCTTATTATTATTATTAATTATAATTTGGTATTATAATTTAAATAATAAATCATTCAACTCAAAATTTCGCTATAACAAATATAGTTCAAATGGTGGTGATGTTAGCTATAAGCTTATAAGTATTTATACCACTAATGCATTAGTTAACTTGCTGTTATGAACTCATTTATGCTGGAATAAATGATCAGGTCGGACTGTTAAACGACCAGGTTTATCCAGCAGGCTGTGAGAACCCCAATGTAACTGCAATTAGAGTTTAAATCCTTATTCCTTATCACCATCCAATGATATTGTCTCTGTATTAATATCAGATGTTAACTCCAAAGGAGGTTAGCTCTGATTTCTGAATACCCAGGCAACTGTGAATTGAATTGAACACAAAACAATGTCTATTCCGCAGTCGTTGGTTTTATTGAACCAAAAGCAATTCCCTGTTACAGTAATTCTCTGATTCAAACAACTTTGGAATTCTTACTCATTACTAAACTAAAACATGCAAAATATATATGTGGAAATAAAGAACAAAACAAAAATAAACAATGGATTAAAATGAGCGGTTAGCAGATCTTAACTTAACTCAAAGTTGTTTAACACCGCCCTCGAAACACCGGCATTTCACGTATCAGCATTGATAGACAGAACAGCTTCGGGAATCTCACTGGACGCTTTGATGTCTTACACAAAAGCTAGTTCAGCTAAGCTACCTACAGTTCAGATACACGTCACCCTCCCAAGATGGCTGCTACGATGACGTCTGAGGGGAGGTCCTAATGACGTAACCACGCTTACGCTGATGGGATAATGCCTCGCTTCGAGGGGCGCAGCTAACTGGGAGTTTAAAGCAAAGCCGCGACTTGAGCTCGGACAAAAAGATTAAATTGATAAGAAGACGCGAAAAGAGAGAGGGGGGAAAGCAGGGAAAAAGATGAAAAGAAATAAAGCGGTAACCCACGGCGGGGTTCTTGATGGATCACAAATCAACACAGCAAATCAATTGTAAAATGCATGCACATACAAAGAAAATGTTCAGCAAAATAATTCCAACTTCGTCGTGGAATAAAAGCATTAACCAACACCTACAAAGTTCTACGCCTGCCCAGGCACTCCTAAACACCCTGTTGGTGAGACAGAAATAAAAGGGGAGACCCCGTTACTTTGAGGTGCCTCGGGGCTGGTCCGGAGCGCTCCGAGTAGTGGCTTTCTGGACGCGCCTTGACAAGCGCAGATGTCCGCAGGCTGCAGCGGGACGGGGAAAAAGCTCCTTCGTTTCTTCCACCGGGTTCAACAGTCGCTTTGTTGGCCAGACAAAGCGGGGTCCTCTTCGATCACTGAGAGATACGCGTCTCTATGTCTTTTGATCAGAGGGAATTTAAAAGTACTTATTTAAGTCGACCTCCTGTTATAAAAAGCAGGGAATAACCGTTGCGTCGAAAAATCTCGGTCCAGCGAGCAATCGAACACGTGGCGTGGGATCACCCCAACGGAGACAGCTGTGTGTGTGTCTTCTCGGGTTGGCTAAAAGCCAGGGAAGAAGGAAGATTGTCGTGTGTGATCGGCTTTTATAGCCATCACCATAGCAACCTTATCTTGATCGGCGGCCATTTTGCCGTGTTGCGTGATGGGAGTTGGTGGCCATTTTGACCACATTGCATCATGGGTAACGCAGTCCGTTACGTCCCGAATTGATGCCCGCTTTTTGTCAGGTATGAACTGGCACAACATAATCATGTTTGGGTGGATGCCAATGATTTTATTTTAAATATTATCAATTTTATTTATGAAGAATCCCATAAAATCATTACTGCTAAGAGCTAAGGGAATGGAATGGATCAACAGAGCTATGACTCTGGGTAAGTTTGGTAATTGTACTAAAGAGAAACACAGGATTATTTTTATTCTCCTCTATTAATGATGGGAAATATGCTGCTCTAACTCTGCGAAGGGTCTTTTTATACAAGAGTAGACTATTTTTCTAGATTAGGTAGGAGTCCTCTTGATGTGTAAAGCGCCATTTTATCTCCTATTTCCTAACGTTATGCTTGAGAAAATGTAGCTCTAAATTAAACCAGGGAGCCAGGTTCCTGTGAATAATTGCTCTCTTTTTCAAGAGGGATACATTGTCTAATGCAAAAAGCAATGAGAACGTGACACTGTCAACAAAAGCATCAATTTGTGTTTTAAAGGCTACATTAAGGTTATCACATTCAGTGTCAACATGAATATTAAAATCCCTCACTATAATAACCTTGTCAGTGATTAACACTAAATCAGATAACAAGTGTGAAAACTGATCTAAAAACTGATAGTAAGGGCCTGGTGGACAATACAAAACAACAAACAGAAGATGTTTTATTGATCTGCAGTTTGGATGAGGGAAACTAATGGTTAAACTTTCTAAATAATTGTTATTAATTGGCCTGGAACTAAGTAATACATCAGACTGAAAGATGGTTGCTACTCATACTCCTTGTCCTGGACTTCTGGGAAGGTGGAAATTTCAATAATTAGAGGGAGCTGACTCATTTATACTAATGTAGTCCTAATGTAGTCCTCTTGCAGCCAGGTTTCTGTGAGACAAAATAAATCAATCTGATTATCAGAAATCAATTCATTAACTAATAAAGTCTTTGGAGGGAGAGACCTTATATTTAATAGGCAACATTTAATTGTTTCAATTTTGTGGTTCAAGTTGAGTCGTACTGATTTTTTATGAGGTTTGTATGATTTACTTCTTTTAGATCAGTTTTTAATCTATTTTGTTTTGGCCGTTGGAAAGACACTGTTTCAATGGGGTAATGGGTGGGTAGCAGCACAGAAGCTGCAGAGATGTGTGTTAAACTACGGCTCTGCTTTCTTGTCTGGACCCTGGGTTGTCAGCATTTTGGAGAACTAATTAATGCATTTAAATGCACGCTGATTGGATTATCAAACAGAATAAACGCTTGTCAGCATCTTATCAGGTTATTCTGAATTTGGCAAACTGACCTCAGTGCGCATGTGCGCCCGAGGCCCGACATAAACATGACATATTTCCGTGTCGTTGAATAGCTGCAGCTTTATTTATCTGAATACATTTCAATTCCATCGTGAAATTTTGTGCATACAGACATAGCTACTGAGACCCACACAACCACTGAGCCTGTTTTAATTATTTATTTATTTTACTTTGCACATTTTGTCAATAATAACAATGAGATCATACCATCTCGCAACATATAAAACCTCTGCTAAAGAAAGTCTTGCCTTGATTGTGCATTTTGATAATTAACTGTACTCAAAAATGAAATATAAGGAAGTCCAAAGAGAATCTGCATCTGAACCAGTAAAACCATTGAAAAGGGACAAGACAGCTACATGTGTTGGAAACACTATGCACAAGGAAACATTTGTGACTCCATTTCCCGGTAGGCTTGCAGCTGCCTTCCTATGCTGTGCCCATACTCCATCAGTCTTAGCTCTTCCCACGCAATATAAAAGCAGGGCGCTGACTTCAAACTGGGCTCTTTCCATTTGAAACATCCCAGGGCATTGGTTTCTGTGATCACATTTTTACTGGGTTTTGAAAACGTACTGGCAAATTGTCCTTCCACCTGCCTCATTCCTTCGAAGAAGAAAGCTCTTTGCAGCTTTTGAAATCCAGTAGTGTGAAGCCATGTGATTTCCAACTCTATTCCGATCGAAGACTGGACCCAAATCAGACCCTGGGACTATAAAATCCAAAGAAAGGCACCCTCATTTTTTCCCAGTCAAGTAATTGCGGTTTTCATAATTTTTGCTTCCTCAGCTGAAGTAAAACTGTGCTGACCGGGGAGCAACGGATGTATTTGGGTCTCAAAATCCAACCACAGAAACCTCTCCCAGCTGGGAGAAGACGGCATCAAGTTAAATTGTTTTATTGTTTTTATTCCTAGCTTGAGCAGGATGAAATGGGTTTTAGAAGTAGGACGATCCTAAACCATCACTGTGTGGTTGAAGTGCTGAACTGTTGACTCGGCTTGTGAGCTAAGTTTTCATGCAAGAATTGTGTATGTTTTTTTTTTTTCAGTGTCTGTGTTTATTTGAAATAGTCCAGGGCCTGTAGGGTTACAAATCCTTTCCCAAATTACCTTCCCAAAATTACACGTATGTATTAGTTTGTGTGTGCATGGTTTGTCATGTGGGTTTCTATGGTTACATTTACACTGCAGGGAAATGCGACCAAAATCTTTTTACCCATATGCGAACCCATATCCGTCTTTTTCATGGCTGTGTTAATGGCCCAATTCCAATCTTTGTTGTTGTAATTTGACTTGGTGTAATAGCTTTCGAGTTTTCTGAAAAGGAAAAGCCAGGGTATGCAGGACTTTATTTCGTGGGGTGGGGGGCAATTTTTCTTTACATCTGTATGTGTGCTCACAGTTTGTCTGCTTAACATGGATCTGTGGAGTATCGGACTCCCCATGGGAAGCAGAGGGGTGCTGCTTTGATATCAGAATATCAGAAGATGTGACAGATCCAGCTCTGATATATTCACACTACTCTTTAATGTTCACACGAAACTCTGTCACAGAACAATTGTATGCATTTCCCAAAAACAAACAAGCAAGCAAACAAAATAACTGTGCTAATGAAATTATCCTAAGTTCTTCATGCATCATATTGCAAACAAATCTAGTAGTTTTTCTCCCCGCGCAGCACCATATTCAACATATAGTCATGACTGTTTTCTGCAACTAGGTCAAAATGCAATAAAAATTTGGGTTTTTCAAATCTTTGTCCTAACTCATCAAAATTTATATATATATTAATTTATTTATTCCTGTTCATTTACATTTGTGATGTGGTTAGAAAAAGAGCTGGTAGAAAATCTTAAAATAACAAAATTCTCTCCTGTATTTAAATTAGGGAAAAGGCTGTCAAACACAACTAACTGACAGTATCCAGCAACACATGGGGAAGGGAAGCGTTACTCTATGCACCTACTAACTAGACAAACCCTGAACTGTATTATACTTTTGATTAAAAATGTGTTAAAACTGCAGAAACATTGTCATGCAAAATGTTGTAAACTTTTTAAAATTGTGGTGAAACTATAATACATTTACATACAAGTTTATCAGATCAGAAAATGGAGATGGTGATGCTGACATGAGGCAAAACAAAAATGTTTCTTTGTCAAAACAACATATGGAGTCTGTGACAAATACAGGGAAGTATGGCTCAGGAAGAAAACACCAACACTCCATAAACCAAGAAAAGAAAGTCACACTCATAAATGATAAAAAAATTATGAAATGTGAGTGGCAGAAAAGCACCATTTCTCATGTGACATCTCTTGTGCTGCTGCCTGTTGGAGCTTAATTCTGACACGTAGTGACTGGCAAAGGTCTGACAGGAGGAGCCCTGCTGTCTGTCACCCTCACCTCCTGCTGTGGAGGCCTGTGCTTCCACTCCAAGGAGGGTGGTTGAGGAGCAGGAGGAGACAGATGAAGAGGGAGAGAGAGGGAGAATTAAGTTAGAGCAAATGGGACAGCAGGCCATATCCATCTTCTCCATCTCCTTATGAATATGTAAACCCGACAGGTCAAGTAGGCACCAATGACTCTCTTCCCTGTGGAATTTAAGAGGATGCTTTTATTCAATAAGGGTTGATCTTGCTGTTGGATAGATGCTAGTGCATGGGAGAGATGTGAGTCCTTCTGGGTTAACGTAGGGTTTAAGTGTCAATGGAAATGGCAATTATTTATTAAGTAGGCCAGAATAGCTCTTTGAAAATTAGCTTTTCAATAACCTGCCTCTTATGTCAATCACTTGGAAATCCAAAGGGAGAAATGTGTGAACTCTTAGATTTCTTTGTCCTCTTCATGGGGAAATGTTTTTTTTTTTTTTTCCTGCTACTATCAGATGTGAAATGTAGACATGAAAAAAGTGCACATTTTGATGATTGTGCCAGAAACCGCTCTTTTCCTACCCCTTTGTGTCTGCATTGCCTTTGGCAGCATATGTCTGAGTAAAACGCTGGCACAGCTTCAATGACTTAACATGCCTCACAGTCCTTTAGATAGTTCAAGACAAGAGGCAAGCATTTGGTTTTAATTTAGTTGCAAACATCCTCCACACGGACCAACAATAGTTATACTCTGGATCTAAATACGCGGTCTAGTGTTACTGTTTACAAGAAGTGTAATGAGTAACAAAATAATAATACCTGTCAAATTAATTACATTGATAAAGTTTTACCTAAAGGCCGTGCCACAGCCTATTGGCTTTGTATTTCGGTCCCACTGTATTGAATCTTACCGCCAGGTCAAAGCCTTTGGTCCGCTTGGCCTCACCTGTCTGACATCCTGCAACACAAATACCGTATTTTTTGGACTATAAGGCGTACTTAAAATCCTTACATTTTCTCAAAAATTGATGGTGCGCCGTATATGTGATTACTGTTGTGCTTACTGACCGATTTTATGTGGTACAATGCACTCAAAAATCAGTTAAAATGTGTAAGTACGACTTTGGTAAGCAACCAAGCCACTCCACTCATTGGATATTTGGAGCATTATGGTACACTGTGTCACTACCTGATCAGACCACTGAGCTGTCTACAAGACTGCCTGACTGTAACCTTGAAACTAGAAGAGCATTCATGGAAAAGCCCACCACATACTCGGGCGTACTTCACTCTGCAGAGGTCCGTACATAATAAAGGCAGACTCTGCGGGTACTCCGTACCAGTGTTGTAGTCAAGTCACTATGCCTCGAGTCCGAGTACAGGTTTGAGTCTCCAGTGTTCAAGTCCGAGTCAAGTCCAAGTCATTAAAAACAAATCCGAGTTGAGTCCGAGTCAAGTCCACTACTCATCCGAGTCATGTCTGAGTCGAGTCACTATTGATCAAGTCGAGTCCAAGTTCCGCACTAAAGCATAGCCTATATGTTTTTAAACTAAAAAAAAAATCCACACTCCACCACATTGCACTAATAATTTAGATATTAAAATCATACACCAAATAATATTCTAATGACATATTAAAATGATGTAAATGATATAAAATCATATAAAAAAAAAGTTGAGTCTTTTTCTCAATTTCTGAGTCAGAATGATCTGAATGTAGGAGTCCGAGTCCAAGTTCGAATCATCAGTGCTCAAGTCCAAGTCTAGTCACGAGTCTCTTAATTTAGCTAATTACTCGGACTCGAGTTTGAGTCTCGGACTCGAGTACTACAACACTGCTCCATACACAAAGGTACGTGTCACACTATAAACGTCTCGGAGGAAAGAAATCTTTACATCAAACTGTTTTGAATGTGACACCGAGCTTGATACACTGAGCTGCTCCAAGCAGGCGGTCACAAGGACGCGCAGCATCATAGTCCCTCTCTGCTGTCACTGACAAGTGTGCGGTGGGATCCTGCTGGAAAAGAAACAGCTCTAGGTGCTCAGCTAGTTAAACACATTTTTGCCATTCGTTCCGGCATTTCGTCCCACTGGCAGAAAGTGTGGAATTTGTAGGAATTTGCCACAAGATATATAGGCAATAGTACGCTCAACTATGAAAGGTAAAACATCAGTGTGGAGTCAGCATGGAGTCCGCCAAACTCACAGTATGCGCACACAGTATGCCCAAATATGTGGGAACCTTTAGGCAGCCTGTTACCAAAGTATGCTTTAGCAACAATAAACCTAGTAAGCTAATTCAATATTAAACTTCGGTTTATTTTGGCCTTATGTTAGAAACAGGGCAGTGTAGTCCTACTACTCTGTCCTCCCGACAGAGATGGATAGCTCTCCTGCTCAGGAGAGAGCAGTGTACGTGAAGGAGCAGAGTGATGCTACACACTTGGAAGAATATGGTCTTATGGTCCGAAAAATACAGTACTTCCAATAGCCATAATAATACATTTGTGACGGAGTGTTGCTGGGAGAGGAGAGAGGTGAAGATGGATGGAGGAAGGGGTGTGGGGCCATGTTTACGTTTACCGGGCTAAACCAAAGCTTGGGGCATTTAATGGAAAAGGGGCTATCGATGTGTCTCCATGTTTGGATCTGAATACTCTGACCTCAAACCCAGCCAATGGATCACTGCTGTTGCCTCTGGTGTTTTTATTTTATTTAGTTTTTTGTTTGTTTCCATTTTGTTAACTCTGTAATGGATGTGGTATAAAAAAATACATAAATCAAAATATACTCAAGTACAAACAAAAGTTCTGTTTTTGTAAACTACATAAAAAAGTGCAAATGACACACAATTTGTACTTAATTAATTAAGTAATGCAAGTAAATGTAACTAGTTACTTTCCACCCCTGCTGCTTGTATGGAAACTGAAAGATACAAGACACTGAGCCATGTTTGATCATTCGCTCTTTAAAAAAAAAAAAAAAAACTTTATGTTCCGTTGTCTTTGTTTAAAGTTCAAAACCTCAGAAATGCAATCATGACTGTATTCTATTGTTTTTGTATAAAATTATTAATGCCAAACAGAGTGATCTGTTCCTCACTAAGGCAAAGACAAGTCAGAATGTAGCCTGTACTCATCATTAACCAGAAAAAAAAGGTTTCATCTTTAGTCTTAGACACTTTTGGTTCCATTTGTATCTTATGCCTCAGATCAAAACCATCTGAATGCAGCTCCTTTATTTTGCTTAGGATTTACCCCTTTTATTGCTATTTAGTTTATTATAGATATTAGTTTTGTAGACCACAGTGATGTAGGCTTGGTTTTAACTGTTGGTGGTACTTTTTACTTACATCTATAACTATTGTATGTTTATAGTGTTTTTGTCTCTTTGTCCCTTCCTGACTGGACTGGGTGGCTGCAAACTAATTGACCTTTAAGGGATTAATAAAGTTCTCCTGACTTAACTATATATGTACAAATATATTCTATGTTCTGAGTTGCTGTTAGCTTGAAAAGAAAGTAAGCCTTACCAAGAAACCATGAAAATAACAAATAGGGGGGATGGTTGTTCTTGGCTCTTGTATTGTGTTTCACAAAGCTACACTTTTTTTGCCATATTTTCAGCTAGTCTATTTCAGATTTCTGTATTTTGTTGATCATAAGGTAAAATAACGTGTGCTGTCTGTCCTGAGGGAGAACATGCTGTGTCAGCAGGCTGTGAACATTGTTCTGTCATCCTTTTGTTTTGACTGCAGATACATGTCGGAATACATTTTTATACTATTGTTAAAATTAGATAGTTTATAAAAAAGTGGCAATGTTGAAAAATGCCAGTTGTTAGAAACCGTTATTGTTATACAATGTATTTGAACGTTACAAAATGTACAAGGGATTCCAGGTAACCCTAATGCTTCACTGCATTAAAGCTATAGTTGGTAATCCTGTTCAGAAACCCTATGTGTTATATTGGGTAAAATTGTCCTTTCATCCTGAAAGTAGTAAATACATTATGTATTCAGAAAAAGAAGGCTTGAAAATAAAAGCTAAATCAATCTCTGTGGGAGCTGCAGGCCTGTATAAACTCTGCAATCCCTGCTGTTGCACCGAAGGGCCTGCTCACACACCCATTTGTCCCTCAAGTTCTGGGGGTATCACCTTATCTATTGGTTGTCCCACATGCCAATCTTTCTGACATGCTCACGTAACACCAATGTGCATACTTGTTCCTTGTTAGTTTCTCTTCGCTGGCTAAGCATGCATACTTCTAGTGTTTATGTATCCGGTTAGCTTAGCGGTTTGCTTCAGTGTTAGCCGTTCATTGTACTTCCGCTGCTCACACTGTATACTTTGAACATGGCTGAAAGTCGCAAGAAGCAAACCCCATTCATGTTTTTGAGAAGAAGAGAAAGGCCCCAGTATAAAGAAAAGACCAGAGTGGATTTGGGAGATTTTTTTCATGCGATCCCCCTGAGGGGCGGAAAAGCAGGTAACATGGTCTTGCGCATGTGCAGTTATTCAAAAAGGGACTTGGGAAACATTCGGAAAAATCGGCAACTCTGCCTTAAAGAGAGAGAAGAAGAAAATTGATCCCCCATCCATTTTTTTGGGATGGGGTATCCGAAAATAATTACCTGTTACTACCAGACAGGCTAGGTGGTAACATGATGCCTGACTGCCGTTTCAGGAGGGCTCGAGTGATTTGAACTTGCCAAAGAACCGAGGTGGAGTGAACCAGAAGCGAGATTTCAGGAACCGAGCAGGAGTAGGAATGGATCTAAGGAGAGAGCAGTCTCGTTGGTGTTCAAAATGCACACGGAACTAGGAACATCAAGGAGCATAGGATCAAGTCAATTACCGCTCAGGTGAGCTAATGCTCCGACGCCTTTCTTCTCTCTCTGACCGCCTTAAATGCTCATCTAGATTAGCGAGCGATTGGGAACTCCTGCTGCCGGCGTTCACCTGTCTCACACTGCAGGAGAAAGGTAAGAACTACACACACCACAGCTAACCTTAACCACATACCTGACACTGACTGGAATATATATATATATAAATAGATATACCTGTGAAACCATCTGCAAGAAGGAAAAGGGCAGACTGTACTTCTTGAAGAAGCTTAGGTTCTTCAGTGTTTGCAGCATGATGCTGTGACTATTATATGTCTATTTCGGAGAGTGTGATCTCTTCTGCCATCATCTATTGGGGTAGCAGCATCAGAGCAGGTAACTTCTCAGCAAACTAATAAAGAAGGGGGACTCTGTTTTGGGAACTCCTCTAGCACTGCTGAAGATCCTGCAAAAAAGGAGTCTTCATAAAAAGAACATTACAGATAACCTTGTATATATTGTACACTATGTTATTACCTGCACACATTGCTTATTGTTTGTTTGTTGTGTGTCCTAAGCCAGAGTATGTCCTGAAAAAAAATTCACCATGGTAACATGCGATGACAATACAACTTCTTAAATGATTCTGGATTCTTAACCTTGAGCATATTTTTCATCAGATTGTCATACAACAAGAGAGTGCCTTCAGTCAGAGGGTTCTTCAGAGCCGCTGTAAAACAGCCATCACCATTTTCAACAACTCTTTGAGTAAACCTGCATATTAAGGATTCTAATAACTTTAAATCTCCCTTTGCGATAAAGTATCTTAAAATTTAATTATATAATTAAATAACAATTTGGAATAAAACCACAAAACTGAAAAACTGACAAAGGTGACAAATTAAAGCTAAAGTGTGTTTAATTGATTAGACAACAAAATATTTCTGTTGTGCTTGAATTCAAGTAATATCTGTTAGGTCATGCTCTTGGCCTGCCTGAATATGGTCCGTTACCATCAACTTAAAGGCTTACTTATCATATTTTTTTATGCACAGTTGGATATTTGACAGTAGGC
This sequence comes from Fundulus heteroclitus, assembly GCF_011125445.2. Classification (NCBI taxonomy): domain Eukaryota; kingdom Metazoa; phylum Chordata; class Actinopteri; order Cyprinodontiformes; family Fundulidae; genus Fundulus; species Fundulus heteroclitus. The sequence goes on from NC_046364.1 coordinate 28,816,526, forward strand.
TTATGCTTTAAAAAGGAGCAATGGATCCTGATGAAAAAAATAATATTCATGTTAATCTTTTTAAATCCGAACAGAATCTCTAAACTTTGAGCATAGAAAAGTGCAATATTGAGATAAATCCCTTAATACTTCTCAATCACATTTTTACAGTTACTTAACGGTTTAGTATTGTGTGTAAAGTTAAATGCTTTCCCTTTCAGATTTCTATAAAATGTATTTTTTGCTTCAAAAACCACAATTGGAAATTAATTAAATAACTCATCAAACAAATGGATATGCACCGGTTGGTAGATTTACATCTGAGCCCACCAATACTCAAATATAATAAAAGAAGGATCAGTGGCTTACTTGTGAAACCACATCAGAATCATAGCTGTGACATTTCTTCTTATTCTAGCCAATGTCCTTGTGAATTTTATTATTTTTCTGTCATTTTTAATACTCTCCTACCTTATGTACCATAGGTTGAGGAGCGTTTACACGTCTGAATGGTCAAGGGGAGTTCTGAGATAGTACTGATGTGCAGAATTACCCGACTGTGGGACAGTTGTGTGTCTAAGCCTTTCTGTAAAGGGTGGTAGCAGACACAGAAATGAGAACAGACGGCAGATAAGGGTAGATGTGTGAAAAGGAAAGTGGCAGAAAGATGCCATGCACACATGACTTTTGACAACATTGTCATCTTAAGTCTTTGTCAGAAACTGAGCCTGGGTTTACAGCAGGATTACAGCTCAGGGCCAATTATTACCTGAGACACTGAAGGAGAAGCTCAATGTCAGAGCTCAAGTCGACAAACCAAACTCATTGTGACAAGTGTGCAGTAACTTGAGCCATTACGGGTCAGCATATGGTCAAAATAGTGATGAGCTGGCGCTGTGTCAGGCAGCATTAGCAGAGTTTTGCTGCTTTAATAGTCAGCTACATCATACCTGGCAGTAGCTCAGACACCTGCCAGTCAGGAAAGTGTATTCCCCCACAAGTAGTGTGTTGATTCATTGCATGCTTTTGTCACAGACAGGGTTTGTGTGATATGAGCATACAACAGATAACCTCTGCGTTCCCGCTGACAATATTATTCCTGTCTTTGCCTCATACACCCTATAAAACGCAAATTGGATTGTGAGACATTTCATAGAGCGGTGGATGGCAGAAAATGCAAGTAGCTGTCAGCAGGAGGGGAACCTCTTTTATATTCCGGCATTCTGGCCGCTCCGACTCAAGGGTAATGTATGCAGAATCACGGTCAGGCTGGACACATGCAGAGAGAGGGGTCATCTCTACTGCAATATAATCCAATAGCACATTAGGCCATTCTATGTCAGACAGAAAAACAGCCTTATTCACTAAGTGTATTCACACATTGTTACAAACATCTTCTCGGAATGATCAGCTAATGACTGCTAATCTAGCAATCAAGATTAGCATGTATTAATTAGGCAAACTCATGAACTTGTAAAAAAAAAAAAAAAATGTTTGAAATGTTATTCCCAGAATTATATTTTCCCTGGTTCTGATTTTGTTGATGAATAAGTGCAAGAATCCAAGGAAGACAACCTAATGCATCTGGGAATATCAATTTCATTGTATGTAGATAAGTAAACGCTGTGCTGATTAGAAGTTTACATGCACCCATTGTCAGCATGAATGTCATATTAATTTGCGGCGTTTAATGATCAATTCAATTTAGTTTATTTATATAGCACCAATTCTCAACACATCATCTCATAGCACTTTGCAAAGTCAATACTATTGAATCATACAGACTGATTGGTAACAAAGTTTTCCATCTAAGGAAACCCAGCAGATTGCATTGAGTCATTAGCCCCATTTACACTACCCTTTTTTAACCGATCAGTTAACCATGCCAAGCTTGGTTCTTACGACCGTTTACGCATCACGCTAGCACGGTTCCTGGCCTCCTAATGACGATCTCCGGTACTACTGCTCTCAAGGATTGAAGGAGGGAATCAAGCAAATCAAAATGGCGGCGCCCGTAACATTCAGGAAGTTATGTTTGGTTATAATTGTGATATTTCGTTGTTTGCCACTTCTCCAAGCCCTGTCTTACAGATGGACACACAGCTGCTGCCTTGTCCTGTAACTTGCCTGCAGTCAGTGCAAAGAGCAGAGAGGAAAGCCTCCCTGTTTCCACATTGGAAATGTATCCCGCTCTGATTTAGAAAGTGGGATAAAATGCTTTTAATAGTTTTTTTTAATATTTAATTTTTTTTTTTTTTTTATCTCTGAAACCATTGTACTAAAACAATTCCCTGAATTGTATTCACATACAGATTTCAATCCTGTTTTTATCTCGTTCATTCAGTGCCTCTCATGATTGTTGTTTTGGTAAAAATGGGTTTTATGTGCAGTGGATTCTGGCAATGTATTAACATTCTTAGATTTAATAAGGTTCATTTGTAGTTCCTAACAAGTTTATATATTGAGAAATAAACATGTTAAATTGAAAAACTCTGAAATTGTATTAATACATTAACATTTATTACCACATAAGCTCACAAAAGTACCAAAAATAGGCACCATTACGTACCAGTATTGATTCCATATCAATATTGTTTCAAATGTGAAAGGTACCCATCCTTACTCAGCCAATCCAATCACAGACGGGAATTCACGCTGACAAAATGCTGCACAGCATAGTGCAGCTTCACTGTGTAGTGGGAGAATCACTAGACAGTTGTTGTTTTGCAAGAATTTCGAGTCTTTTGAGTGGTTTTTGAGTTTGAGTTTTAGTTGGAAGCAATGTTGAAGAAGTCTAGTCATGTATCTAAGCCCTCTCAAAGGCTGATTGAGGAGAATGACACGGAGGAACACGGCAAGTTGGAGAGAGGATCAGCAGAAGAGGAGGATATCCTTTCTCTGCTCTACAGTCCCCACTAAATTTTGTATTGAAAGATACTAGCATGCACATACTAACAGTAAGAGTCAGTAGGTATGCTTTCTATCTAAAACAAACATGCAGGCATGTAAAGCCTCTTATTTTTCTGTAAGTGGGTACGCATGAAGTAGGAACGTTCATAAAGTGGCAACGTGGTTAAAGTGGAAGGCAGGTAAAGTAGATCCATAAAACCAGGGGTTTCATTTCATCCCTACTGACCACCAGAGGTGGTGCTTCAAGCACTGAATGATCATTCTTGCGCATGCACAGGCCAAGAACTAATGACAACAAAGTCACCTGTGACCTACTGTGATCTACATGAGTCTATATCGTCACATCACATCGGAAGCTCAGTCCCTTTGTTCTTCTTGCGAGTAGGTTTGGTTGTACAAAGTTGGTTGCTTCTGTGTCACCATTGCTTTCTCCTTGCTTGCTGCTGTTAGCCTCATGACCGTGTACAGTTGGAGCTGGAGGTGAGTCTGCGCAAGTCTCCGACTAGCACTGATCTTTACAAAAAGTCTCAATTCAGCCAAATAAAACACAAAAGCTTAGAAGAAATTGTACACCAGCTAAGTTCATCCTCTTGCTGTTTCGATGTTCTGAGCACAGAAAGTTTTGCCTGTCATAATATCTGATTTCCCTCGGATAATAAAGACGCCCATTCTGGCAGGTGTTTCATTCAGTCTCCAAAAACTGCTAAAACAATTACTGCTGCAGTAAGATTATTTAAAAAGTTGTTTCTTAACAGTTAAATATCTTCTTAACTATGACCGGCAGCTTTGATGTTTTCCAGTCAGGTTTTCATGGTCATCACAGTGTAGAGACCACCCTTGTGAAGGTATTTAATGATATCCACATAAATGGAGACTGTGGAAGAAAAACAGTGCTGTTATCATTGGACCTTGTTGTAGCATTCAATACTGTTGATCACTCCATTCTGTTAGAGAGCATGGTAAACTGGGTCAGCCTCTCTGGTACAGCATTCGACTGGTTTAAATCCTACTTAAAAAGACAGGAACTCTTTTGTGTCAGTAGGTAAATTTACATCAGAGAACACAAAATTTATATGTGGAGTTCCCCAAGAGTCTACCTTGGGTCTCTTCCTATTGAATATATACATGCTCCCTCTAGCTCAGATTATGACAAACAAGATGAGTTACCATAACTATGCAGACAACACACAGCTCTAGTACATCACCATGTCACCGGGTGACCATGAACCAGTTTGAGCGCTGAGTAAACGCTTAGATAAAAATCAATACATGGATGTGCCCAATTTTTCTACAGTTGAATAAAAACCAAACTGAAGTAATAATTTTTGAGATAGCACACAGCTTCAGTTACTTCAGCTATAATGACTGATCAGGCCCAAAATCTAGGTGCAGTGATGGACTCAGACCTAAACTTTCAAAGGCTTCTAAAGATAATTACAAAGTCGACCTCTAGAACAACCTGCCAGAAGACTGTAAAAGTGCTGACACCCTAAATTGCTTTAAATCAAGGTTAAAACAAAAAGTTGCCTTTGAATATTAATGTTTGTAGTCCAGTGCTACTATTCCACTGCAATGTGCTTTCCTCTGTAATTATCTATTTTATGTTCTGTTAATGTTCTGTTATGTTTCACTTTGAATTGTCTTGTTACTGAAATGAGCTATACAAATAAACTTACCTGGACTCCATTGTCAAAGAACTCCAGGATTGGAACATGAGGCGGGTCCACCTGGACGCTCTTGTCTTGTTTGAATTTTTAATTGTGAGCAGAAGTCTTGTTGCAGCATTTCAGGTAAGCTGAATGCTTTTCTCTGCATTTTGTGGACTTCCTAAAAGTAAAGAATTACAATTGTCCAACCTTTAAATAACAAATGTACAGGCTAGTCTCCTGGACAGGTTATTTCTAATTGTGGCATTATTTGAAATATTAATATTCTTGAAACCTGTTTAATACTGGATGAAATGAAAGGTCCTGGTTAAAAACAAGATTTTTTACATCATTACCAAATAATGTAATGCCATTCAGATTAAGTGATAGACCAAGCAAGTTCAAAAACAAAAATGTTGGTCTTAAGACAGCAACTCTGTCTTGTCTGAATTTAAAAGCAGAAATTTTAAAGTCTTCCTGTCATGTTTTTGTAAGTACTTGTGGGACCAGAATGCAGGCATGAGCCAGGGTGCTGCATGATAAGGTGAACAGAAATTTTATAAATGGAAAAAGGTAACTTACAAGAGAAACCAGTCATAATACAGACAGAAAGCTAAACAGGTGGTGACTAATGAAGGGTAGCATAACAAAAACCGGCTTCACACCGATTACGTTTCTTGTCTGCTCCATCCTTTCAGTGCAAAATGTGAGCAATCCCAGTTAGATCGGTTCATTCATTCAGACAGCCCCGTTGCCGTTCCTCCTTTATTTTGAATTGATACCAGAACCACTTTACACGTCCTGCATCTGACCTTCTGTCTGGCACATATGTTTTTTAGAAATTGATCTTTCATCCACTACAAATACACTTAATCTGTATTTCTGACAGACAACGAAGGATGGTTCTCCATCATGCCGTAGCACCACGGAGCCTGTGGGAAATGCCCAATTGACTACAATGGTTTTTATTTGTGGATATTCTTACCCTCCATTTTATTTAAATGGAGGGTAAGAATAGAGAGGAAAGCTGGAGGGTAGATGAAAGCAATTATCTAATGAGTGAAAACAATGAAGGTGAAAGAAGAAAGAGGGTTGACAGGGAAGAAACATAAATGTAACAGAAACTACACTACATGATAAATAACTAAAAGACATAATGCAAGAATAATAAAATCTACAGAAACACCCAAGGATCATGACACGTCCAGGTTTTTTGTCTTCAAGACATACCTCTAGTTGATATAAATGATTGGATTTAACAAGATAATTTAAGTCACATATCTAGTAATTTTAAGTAAACTTTAAACCAGCCTAATGCTATCTCCTTAATCCATACAGCATGTTAGCCAGTCTGAGAAAATATCGTGTTCAACCGTATCAAATACACCACTGTGATCTAACAGGACAAGTACAGACAAATCAATTATCTGAGGCCATGAGAATTTTAACAGTGACTTTCACCAGTGCTGTTTGAGTCGCATGATACGCTGACACCTCATTGAAACTCTTCAAACAGGTAATTACTATGTAAATGCTCACACTTGATTAGCCACTATTTTCTTACAAATTTTAGATATGATTAGATATAGGTATTTCATTTATTAAGTCATCTTGAGCAGGAGAAACTTTTTAAAGTAGATTTAATTACAGCTATCTTAAAATCCTTAAAAACTGTTTAATAAAGGATAGATTAACCACATTTAAAATGGGGGCAGTGATCAAAGTGAACACACAGGGAGTTTACAATTTGTCGCTCTTCACCCATAATTCAGCAGTGTTTTTCTCTAACCATTGACAGTCTAGATGGCAGCAACAATGGAGTGACGTTTTAATGATGCCCTTTACTGTGTCCGAAATGAGCTGGGTAAAGCTTTAAAAACTGAACAACAGGCTGCTGTAAGACCTAAAATAGAACATGTTGCTTGGAGTTTGTATCACCTCTATGTCATTAGTTCTACCCAGTTTCCTTTGACCCTGGTAGCCCCGCCTTTGAAATCATGCTTTAGCAGCGGCTTTTCAGACTGATATCCCATAAGTCAGTCTGGGTTGCCAGGCTACTCGTTGCCCACCACAGATAGTCACGGGGAAGATGGAGGGGCTGACTGTCTGGTCAAAGAGCAGAATTAATGGAGCCAAGGGCTCCAACACAGTGCAGCTGGCAGCACAGATGTCGAATTCAGCATGAGCAAAAACCTGGCTAGGTAGGAATCCATTATACAGGTAGTGTCAGAACCATGAGACAGATTCAGGCAGAGGTATCCAGAGGACTGGGGAAAGGCTTGGTCATGAGGCAGAACAGAGGGTTGATGTCCAGATTTCAGAGACCAACAGGAGACTGACAACGGCAAGGCAGGGAAAGCCAAAGAACACACAAGGTCAAAACCTGACAAGGCAATCCAGGAATGCTGAATGGTCTACTCACACTATGACTTTCATGAATCTGATGGCGAGTGGCTGTGAGAAGCAAGCTTAAAGAGTCAGTGTGGCAGGTGCAACTCATCCTGTTTTAATGAGCTCTGCACAGGAGGAGCTGCTTAACTAATCAGTGGTGCAGAGCACAGGAGAGTAGCTCACAGGCAGTTAAACACAAAAGTTGCAGAACAGAAGCATTACAACAAGCAAGACAGTCTCAGGGCTATAATGGGTGGATAACATTACACACACTGCAAAGAGGTGTCTGAATGGGGGGTGGGGTACAGTCTCTTTTTCTCTAAAATCATGTGCAATCATGTGCAGAATATGATTAGATTTAATGAAAAAAACAAAATGACTTTGTAATGGAGATATGTTCCATTACATCATTGATTAAATTACAGACCAAGCAGCTGTTTTATTTTTATTGTGTTTTTGTTCAGACATTTAAATATGCCTTCTTGAGTGGCAGAGGGACTGGCCATCCATTCTGTGTAAAGGAAGTGTAGATATAAATGTCAATTTATGTTTCCTTAAAGTTCTGGTTGTTTAATTTCTTGATTTAACAATACACTTGTTTAGTTAAAAACACTTGCCTCTTCCTGGTTTGGCTCCTCAGAAGGGTGTGGCAGCAGAAGGGAGAAACAAGCTGCAGGTGCTGCTGAAAAGCTCTTTGAGCAAACCATTTGGAAGGAGGGTAGAGCTTTAAGGAATAATATGTTTAGTTTAAAGTATTTGTTTAATTGACTTTAGATTTTTCAGTTGAAATGATTAAAATGTATGTAAATATTTATTAGGTTTTATTTAAGGTGTTGGGTGTTAGTTTTGTGTAACGATTGTTTGTTTCTTATTGTCTCATCCCTTTCAATGGGTCCTTCCAGCAGTACCCGCAGGGTACACTGCTATAAAAGGCAGACATTGTTGCCAGTCAGGAGGGTGTTGGTGCAAATTCTTAAATAACGCCACCTCAAATGTTATTTATTGTCCTGCCTCTGCTGGCCAAATGCTGACAGACTTACATATTGATACTGAGCAGGAATTGAAGGAAGCAGGAACAGAGAAACAGGGTGGCAGGAGGCAAAAATTAAAAAGGAAAAACAGATGAACTGAAGGAGAGCAGAGAGTAACTAGTAGTATATAAGCATAGTCATGATAGGCAAATGAGACAGAAAGCAGGTGGACGTAATCAGATAAGAAAATGAGCAACGGCTCAAGACAATAGGGGCAGAAACCTGAGGGAGAGGGAGAATAATTGACAGGGGAAGACAGGGAATAAAAACAGGGGGAGATCTAATCAAATAAACACTAAAGGGGAAAAAAACTAAAGAAAGCATGATCCAGGAACCACAAAAGAAAATCAAATCAAGAAGGCCTAGTCACCACAAAGTTTAAATTTAGTTTTCACATCATTTACGAAGAACTGGGACGATGACCACAGTTTACCCTGCATGAAGAAATTAATAAATCAGTAATTTTTGGGTGGGGCTGAACCCTTTTGAGCTTTAAAAATAAACATTACAAGTTTAAAATCCATTCTAAAATAGACAGGGAGCCAGTGGAGTGAGGATAAAACATGAGTGATGCTGTTGCATCTGGAGATGTCGGTTAAAATACATGCAGCTGCATTTTGGACCAACTGAAGCCCGTTGAAGGATGATTGAGAGGCACCAACACAAAGAGTGTTACAGTAATCAACTATTGAGCTGATTGCTATTGCCTTTTCAAGATCAGGCAGGTTAAAAAAAGGCAAGAGCTCCAGTTGACCACTGAAGCAACTTGTTTGGTGAATTTAAAGTTCTTGTCAAAAAATACTACTAGATTTCTTAATGTCACTTTATTTAAAATTCCAAGCATTGCCGTCAATGCTGGTATGTTTGCCAAGTGTAGTCAGTCTTTTGCTCAGTTAAAATCAGGACAGTTTGATTCAACTACTATTTTGCTGCGACAATAGCAGGACACTTATCCCAAACACACATCACTACTGGTTTTAGAATAAATAAGGCAGGTTGGTATGTACTTCTCAAATCACTAAATCACCTAAACTTAACTGAAAATGTATTGACTATGATTCAAAGCCAGGTATTTTTCTGCTAAAATGAACTTCAACAATTTTGATCAAGAGAATGATCAAATATCCAGCCAGGACTATACAAGAAGTGTGTCGTTTGTTAAAGCTTATGGTGGAGCTATAACTGGCTGGACATTTATCCAAAATTACTATGTACAGATTTGACCTTGTATGTGTAATTTGAACTCTGTGTTGATTAGATAAAATCATTTTGTACCATTAAGAGAATATTTAGACCTGTAGCATCTCACAGTTCAGTACACTTGCTTTCTGAATCAGTGAAGTGACATGAGTCAGCTGAGATGTGATAGGGAAGTGGAAACACTGCAACTTTCAGCAACATTGACGTTAATAGCTTGCATTTGAGACACTATCCTAAAGGTTATGCGGACATAGACTTAGTAATTAGTACAACTGTTTACTGGCCCTGTAGACTCTAAACTAGTTAGGCCTACTAAATACTGCTGTGCGTTGATAGAGTCGTTGTGGTCGGCCCCTGCAGAGATCCAGCATAGCTGCAAGGGCTGGAGGTAGAGACTGTAATGATTGTTGAATTACCATGGCAGAGATTGTGATGGCTGCTGTAATGATGTCATGTTATCGTAATTAGCAGGAGGGTTGTTGGAGAAAGAGTGAGACGATAGGAGATTGAGCGCACAGAAGAGAAAGGTTGAGGATGAGAAACAGGCAGCAGTATAGAGAGAGAAACAGCAAAATACTGAGTTAGTCAAAGAGGGAGGCGACAAAAAATAGATGAAGAGAAGGTGGGATGTGGGGAAACAATACAAAAATGATGGGAAGTGTAGGAGGATGTTCATTAACTAAATGAGGATGGATAGTTGGCATGACTGTGGGCTGTAGAGGCTCCTCAGCTTTAATTTCAGAAATGCTTATCTCACACTGAGAAGGAAGTCAGACCCCCTAACAGGCTGCAAGCTCTAAATCCAAGAGATGAGCATCACCTCATCAACATTTTTTCTCTTCCTGGCAACATTGTTAGTTTTGCTGGCAGAGTCATGTTACCATACAACCCACTCATCCTTAACTTTAAAATAACGGTTAGGTCTAGGATTTTATGTCTTAAAAAAAGTAAAAATTTAAACTTGAGATTCAGTTTTTTAGTGTGTCTTAGTGTTTTCCAGTTTTACATATACGAACTATATGAATTATATGTATAAGAGTTTAGATTGCAAATACAGGATAAAATGCAATATACTATATACCTAAAGCCATGCAATTTTGTATAAGTTATATAAAACTAATCTTCTTTTTTCTTACCTTGGCAACACTTTTTTTACTTTATACCCATTCTTCCATCCAAAATACCAAAGATAAAATCTGTGAATCAGCATATTTTCCTACCTTGTTTGCAGTTATTTTCTAAACTTTGTTTTATTTCTGCACTAAATTAACAATAAAGATGGAATTAAATACATATAGATTCAAACACACTGATCAAGTCCAGCAGTTCTGAATGATTTTAACTTATTTTTGCATCAGATCCCCATTGTCCCAGCTCCAACCACAAACACAGCAGACGCAGGCAAGTAATTAAAAAGAGAGAATAATTTGTTACTTTTTTATCATTATTTTTTATTAACAGAGAACTCCATGTCCTGACCTCTTGAGGCACTGATAGAAACTTCAAGAACAACATCTGATTGGAGGAATGATATTGGAATGGTATTCTAAACCAATAAGTGATGCTTTAGTGTTACAGTTGAATGATGGCAGCCATTTACTGATTCATTCAGTAATAAAACATTAAGTTAAAAATGTATCAGATTATAAAATTGTTCTATCTAGTCTAAACAAACAAATATACTTATTTAAAATTACATCATAATGAAAAGGGAAACCTTAATACTTAATCCATGTAATCCTAGAAAATACCATTGTATGTTTGTGCTTTGCTTATTCGTGCGTGTGTGTGTGTGTGTGTGTGTGTGTGTTTGTGTGTCAGTCAATCAATCAATCAATTTTATTTGTCAACTGCAATTTGCATTGCAATCGCAAGTTCAGTTTTAGTACAACCGTCCATCACATACACTTTACAAACATTTTTGTAAAGATTGACTGAGGCCTTGAGTTGCCAAGGAAACACAGCCAGTCGGCTGCTGCTAATCAGCGCAGCCGTGTGTGTGTGTGTGTGTGTGTGTGTGTGTGTGTGTGTGTGTATGTTATGGCTATGTAGCATTAAGAATTGTTGTCTTAATGCCAGAGATGCAAGAGAGCCCAACAGATTTTACTTTCACAAGTGGAGCCTTACTGCTTTTGCCACAGTGCTCTGTTTTATTTATATATGCAAAAAGCCTTATTAGATTTTTTGCTGGGACTATTTCATGTTCAATGGACACAGAAACGGGAAGTAGAAGAGGACAAAGCTAAAAGGGAGAAAAGGTGAAACAAAAAGAGGACAGGAAAGGGAGAGAGCAATATAACATCATCTGAGTCTGCTTCTACACCTGCAAAGAGAGATATAAAAAGAACAGCAAAACCAAACGATAAAGTGTTATTAGTACAAACAACCAATGCCTTGATACCATCACTGAAGAATATACAGTATTAATTAATACAAAATGTATAAAATTAGAGCTAAATATAATAATAGGGGTTTTCTGTATAGAAATTAATCTGTAAGCACCTGAATCCAAGCACCTGTAGATGTTAGAGTGTGCTTGTGTATGTAAGGTTTATCCATAGGAAAAATGCTCAATAGTGGTTGTGAGGAGCCAAAGATCTGCCCCCTAGAACACTAAGGCAGACGCCAAGGAACCAGAACCCCCAGATGCCTGAAGGGACCCCCAGAGCAAAGGTGCTCAAGAGGGACCAACACAGGGAAAGCTGCCTCCCCCATCCCAGGGAAGAGCAGAGAGCAGCCCCCTCATATTACGAGGCAGCTGGAGACGTGCAACGAGCCCGTAGGCTTCGCAGCTCCCCCAGCCCCGGGAGAGGAACCTCAACATCAAGATGGGGGACCTACCCGGTCCATACTCTGATCCTGACCCACCACCCCGATCCCAGAAACATTTGCTTATTTTCAATAAACAATTTAAATGTCTATCCATTGTCCGTAGTTGTTGCCTTCACAAGGTTTTGCAGAATGTCAACATGGCAATAATGTTTACAAGATCTCTTTGACACCCTCATGCACAGCTGTGTTTTATGGACACATCCAAATGATTTTTTTATTATGTTTTGGGTATACACCTATGGTACTTTTCATACAAGTGCAGCTTCTTATCTGAAGTTAAAAAATAAATAAATAAAGTCATTTCTATGAATTAACAAAGTACAAAGTTCCTGTGGTGCAGATAAATATGTAAAATTTACACCAGAAGTTGAGTGAACCAGGATCCAGCGAACACAGGAAGATCATTAGTTAAAAAAATTAGTAAACACAAAGTTTACATGACGGTTGAAAAGATCTACTTGGAATATAAATTAATTTAACATAAGATAGGCATTAATGAACAACCCATCCATCCATTGTGTTTCGATTATCGGGGTCGGGTCGAGGGGGCAACAGGTCCAGGAGAGAAACCCAGGCACCCCTCTCCCTAGCGGCATCCTCCATCCTCCTGGGCTCTCCTCACAGTGGGCAGTGCCCAGAAAACCTCCAAAGGGAAGCACCCAGGAGGCATCCTAATCAAATACCCAAATCATCATCAAATCATCATTATCCTATTGAGACGGTGTCTTTCCCACGGCCAAAACTTAACAGATCAAAAACTGATCTAAAAGGAACAAATCATAAAAACCTAATAAAAATCAATATGGTTCACCTTGAACATAAAAAAAATAATAATAAAATGTGGTCTATTAAATATAAGGTCTCTCCCTCCAAAGACTTTGTTAGTTAATGAATTAATTTCTGATAATCAGATTGATTTGTTTTGTCTCACAGAAACCTGGCTACAAGAGGACTACGTTAGTATAAATGAGTCAACTCCCTCCAGTTATTCAAATTTCCACATTCCCAGATCTGTGGGAAGAGGAGGAGGAGGAGTGGCAACTATCTTTCAGTCTGATTTATTAATTAGTCCCAGGCCAACTAATAATTACAGTTCTTTTGAACATTTAACCCTCAGTTTCCCTCATCCAAACTGCAAAGCAATAAAACCTCTTCTGTTTGTTGTTTTGTATCGTCCACCAGGCCCTTACACTCAGTTTTTGGATGAGTTGTCAGATTTCCTATCTGATTTGGTGTTAAATACTGATAAGGTTATTATAGTGGGTGATTTTAACATCCATGTTGACACTGAATGTGATAACCTTAGTGTAGCCTTTAAAACTATCCTAGATTCAATTGGTTTTGCTCAAAATGTGCATGAACCGACGCACTCTCGGCTCCATACTTTAGACCTTGTGCTGACATATGGCATTGATTGTGAAGAATTAACAGTATTTCCTCACAACCCTGTCCTGTCTGATCATTTTTTAATAACATTTGAGTTTAATCTAACTGAATTCTCCACCCCCAAAAGAGGGTTCCATTATAGTAGATTTTTATCGGATAATGCTGTATCAAAACTTAAAGAGTCTGTCCCCTTCTTAATATCCTCAGTATTGCAGAAATGCCCTGTAGATGGCAGCATTGCTGTTTCTTCCCATTCACAAATCGATACCTTTGCTAACAATGTGACTTCCTCATTGCGTTCTGCATTAGACAATGTAGCTCCCTTGAAAAAGAAGGTGATTATTCACAGGAAGCTGGCTCCTTGGTTTAATTCAGAGCTGCGTTCCTTGAAGCGCAATGTTAGGAAATTGGAGAGAAAATGGCGCTCTACACACCAAGAGGAATCCTACTTAATCTGGAGGGACAGACTATTGTTGTATAACAAGACCCTCTGCAGAGTTAGAGCAGCATATTTTTCATCATTAATTGAAGAGAATAAAAATAATCCTAGATTTCTCTTTAGTACAGTTGCCAAACTTACCCAGAGCCACAGCTCTGTTGATCCATCCATTCCCTTAGCTCTCAGTAGTAATGATTTTATGGGATTCTTCATAAATAAAATTGATGCCATTAAAAATAAAATAATTGGCATCCTCCCAAACATGATTACCTCGTCCTCAGTAAGTGAGGCAGCATTGGAGGAATCTTTAGAATCTGCGCAGTGTTTGAACTGTTTAGAAGCAGTAGAGCTTTCTGAGCTATCTAAAATTTTAGCTTCATCTAAACCTTCTACCTGTATGTTAGACCCAATCCCAACCAAGTTGTTTAAGGACATATTCCCTTTGATCAGTGGCACTATTTTAGACATGATTAATCTATCCTTAGTAAATGGATATGTACCACAGGTTTTGAAAGTAGCTGTTATTAAACCTTTACTTAAGAAACCTTCTCTTGATCAAGATGAGTTAGTAAATTACAGACCTATATCTAATCTTCTTTTCTTATCTAAAATTCTTGAGAAAGTAGTTGCTAATCAACTTTGTGAACATTTACAAAGTAATGACCTACTTGAGGAGTTTCAGTCAGGCTTCAGAGCTCATCATAGCACTGAAACAGCTCTGGTGAAGGTCACTAATGATATTCTCATGGCCTCAGATAATGGACTTGTGTCTATACTTGTCCTGTTAGATCTCAGTGCTGCGTTTGATACAGTTGATCACAATATTCTCCTACAAAGACTTGAACATACTGTAGGGATTAAGGGGAAAGCATTAGGCTGGTTTAAATCTTATCTGTCAGACAGATTCCAATTTGTTCATGTTAATAATAAATCTTCCTCAAACTCTAGGGTCACTTGTGGAGTACCACAGGGTTCAGTCCTTGGACCAATTCTCTTTACTATATATATGCTTCCGATAGGCAAAATTATCAGACAGCATGGGATTAATTTCCACTGTTATGCTGATGATACTCAGCTATATTTATCCATAAATCCTGATGAATCCAATCAATTACTTCGACTGCAGTCATGTCTTGATGACATCAAAAGCTGGATGACTTTAAATTTCCTGCATCTAAATTCTGACAAGACCGAAGTTTTAATCTTTGGGCCAGAGTCCTCAAAAAATAAACTTCTTAACCAATCACTTAATCTGGGTGGCATTAAACTGGCCTCTGGTAATAAAGTAAAAAATCTTGGTGTTATTTTTGACCAAGACATGTCATTTAAATCCCATATTAAACAGGTTTCCAGAGTTTCCTTTTTTCACCTCCGGAATATCGCCAAAATTAGAAACATTCTGTCCAGGAGTGATGCTGAAAAACTGGTCCATGCATTTGTTACTTCAAGGCTGGACTATTGTAATTCTTTACTATCAGGAATTCCACAAAATGCAGTTCAAAGCCTTCAGCTGATCCAAAATGCTGCAGCAAGAGTTCTGATGAAAATCAACAAGAGGGATCATATTTCTCCAATTTTAGCTTCCCTTCATTGGCTTCCTGTTAAATCAAGAATAGAATTTAAAATTCTTCTTCTAACGTATAAAGCCCTTCATAATCAAACTCCATCATATATCAGAGCTCTGATTACCCCGTATGTTCCTAACAGAGCACTTCGCTCTCAGACCGCAGGTCTGCTGGTGGTTCCTAGAGTCTCTAAAAGTAGAATGGGAGGCAGATCCTTTAGCTATCAGGCTCCTCTCCTGTGGAACCAACTCCCAGTTTTGGTCCGTGAGGCAGACACCCTGTCTACTTTTAAGACTAGGCTTAAAACTTTTCTTTTTGACAAAAATTATAACTAGTGACTCATGTTGCTCTCAGCCACCTTTATAGTTTTACTGCTATAGGCTTAGGTTACTGGAGTATATCAGGATCTAATTTTCTCACTATATTGAGTTCTACTGTTCTTCAATTATGCATTATGTGTTGTCATTTCTGCTTTAACTTTCTGTTCTCTCTCTTTTCTCTTCATAGTAGGTACACCTGGTCTGGCGTTCTGTTAACTGTGACATCATCCAGAGAAGACGGCTCACCCACTACTACCATCTAATGTAGAACAGATTACTAGATCAATGTGTGCTTCTGTGCTTTTTTGTCTCTCTTGTTGTGTCTGTTCTGTCTTCTGTAACCCCAGTCGGTCGAGGCAGATGACCGTTCATACTGAGCCCGGTTCTGCCGGAGGTTTTTTTTCCCGTTAATGGGTGGTTTTTCTTCCCACTGTCGCTTCATGCTTGCTCAGTATGAGGGATTGCAGCAAAGCCATGTACAATGCAGATGACTCTTCCTGTGGCTCTACGGTTCCCCAGGAGTGAATGCTGCTTGTCGGGACTTTGATGCAATCAACTGGTTTCCTTATATAGGACATTTTTGACCAATCTGTATAATCTGACCCAATCTGTATAATATGATTGAACTTGACTTTGTAAAGTGCCTTGAGATGACATGTTTCATGATTTGGCGCTATATAAATAAAATTGAATTGAATTGAATTGAATTGAATCTCAACTTGCTTCTTTCGATGCTGAGAAGCAGTGGCTCTACTTTAAGCTGCCCCCGGATAACAGAACTCCTTACCTTATCTGTAAGGTTGAGCCTGGCTACTGTCCAGAGGAAGCTCATTTTGGCCACTTGTATCTAGGTTCTTGTTCTTTTGGTTATGACCCAGACCTCATGACTATACATAAGGGTCGGAACGTAGACATACCAATAAATTGAGAGCTTTACTTTTTGGCTTAGCTCTGTACCGCAATGGACGAAAGTAGAGCCCATATTTGTAATAAACTGCCTTAGGACCCAATAATTTGACAGAGACACAGCAGAAGCTGTGAACGAAGATAGCCATACCTACTGTCCAGGGAGATATGCGGGAGCTGAAATCCTATGGCGATTAACAAACCTCACATAACATTGAGACATCTTGACCATTACATGCCTTGCCTTTCTCCAAGCTCGTTGATATCTCAATGCAGCTGCATGTGCTGAAGGAACCTTCGCCACTTATTCTTGGAAAGATAATACAGGAGGTTGATAGCCAAAAACCATATAGAAAGGGGACATACTAGTGGAACTGGAAGTCAAGGAGTTGATAGCATACTCCACCCAGTTTCTGTGGCAATCCTCTTGGCTTCTGTCCACAAAGGATACAAAGCTTCATCACTTCTTGGTTCATCCTCTCCGCCTGGCCATCTGTCTGGGGGTTAAAACCAGTGGACAAACTGACATTGATCCCCAACAGGGAACAAAATTCTTTCCAAAACTTGGAAACAAACTGAGGACCACAATTGGACACAGGAATGTCATGAAGGCGAAATACCTCACGGGCCAGGATAACCCCCAATTCTTTGGATGATGGTAACTTTTGGAGAGGGACCAGATGATGAACCATCTTTGAGAATCTGTTGACAATGATGAGAATCACAGTATACTCTTCAAATGCAGGCAGACTGGTGATAAAATCCATTGAGATATGCAACCATGGACGAGAGGGAATGGGCAGAGGATGCAAAAATCCCGAAGGGTGTTTTCTAGTGTTTAGATGAGTTACAGACAGTGCAGGTAGAAACATATTCCTTTCTATCTTTAGTCATCGATTTCCACCAGAACTGTGAAGAGATCTGACAACCATGATGACATGTTAACAGAGAGTTATGGCAGAAACAGAGTACCTGAAGAACCATGTAATCAGGTACGAAGAGCTTCTCTGTAGGACAATCTTCAGGGACCGGTAAGTTCTGATGGGAATCTCAAACACTCTGTTCAACCTCTGTTATGGAAACGGCCACTCTCTGGGAGAATGAACCCTCCAGTTTATTTCTCTCTTTGGGACAGTGCACCAGGCTTGATAATCCTAGATCTGTGCCTGTAAGACAAAGTGAAGCAGAATCCAGAGAAAAAACATAGCCCACCTGGGCTGTCTGGGGTTCAACCTTCTGGTGGTCCTGAGGTACTCTAAGTTCTTAGGTTAAGTCCATACAATAAATGGTGCCTTCGACCCCTCCAGCCAATGACACCACACATCCAGAGTGAATTTGACAGCAAGGAGCTCCTGATTGCCAACGTCATAGTTCTGTTCTGCGGTTGACAAAGATCTAAAGTGAATGCACATGGATGAACCTTATTATTCTCACCTCTTTGGCTGAGTGACATCAGCAGGCAGCATCAGAAACACAAAGACACAGCAGAAGCTGTGAACGTTACAATATTACTATAGATGCAGCGCCAATCTGTCTCTCCATCTCTTGTTCCATTGCACCCTCACTGAACAAGACACAATACTTAAACTCCTCCGCTTGAGGCAGAGACTGACTGCTATCCCAAGAGAGGTCAATCCACCTTTTTCAAAGATGAAAATGAACAAGTCATGTGTTAACAGTTTTTGAGTTGGTATGCACCTAAACATTTATTTTATATCATCAGATTTGCCAGATGTGTCAATTATTTTAACACAATCCTAAAAAAGTTATACAGGGGAATTTTTTATCGGTCAAAAGTAGATAAAAAAATTCCAAATAATGGGATTGTACTGGGTCTTCTTAGTCCTAAAAATATCTGCAGTGTTGGTAAGAGAGACGGGTAATGCAACAATGGAAATTTAATATGCACATGGTGTCAGGCATTGGAATCTTGCAAAAACATTTTAGTATTTGTAATGATTTTTTGTAAGTCATTACAAAAAAAGAAGAAAACTGGTTTGAAACCAAACAAATCAGAGACCAGTAAAATTGCAAAGAGATTAAACTGAGCAGCAGTACCCCTGTGACCCTGTAAACATAAGCAGTAACAGAAAATGGATGGACGGCTGGTGTTTATTGACAAACTGGCTATTTTTACCCTTGTGTTATAATATTTTCATAAACAAACACCTGTTTCAGTGTCACTTCTTCATTAACACCTTACTGTGTGCTGCAAACTCTGTCATAATTGTAGATTACTATTGTTGCTGCCTCAAAGACTATTTCCCTTGTGAGGTGAGGTGTACTTAACATGTACTCAGAGCAAGATTAAACATGGACCGCGGAATGCATTTCAAATTGGTCGGGCCCATCAGGCAATACTCCCAATACCACTACCCATCACATACGCACGTGCCCGCATACACATAAAACACCAGCATCCCCTTGATCACGCAACTGATTTGCGTCACATGACACAAGACAAGCCAATCCATTTTTAGACGCCAGAATTTATTGCTTTCTCATAGGCTGTGGTCCCTAAGCATGATAAATGTGTCTGCCATGTTATAATTAAAATCGGCACCGAATTTTTATTTAACTTTTTTCTGACGTTCCAGCACACACGCCCCGGATTTATTTCCACTTACAATCATTATATTACAGCTAACACAATATTTACAGAATAAAAATACTTTAAGAAGAAAAGTCAAACTCACCCCTTCTCGAAATATTCCAGAAAAAGGTGGTATGACGTGGGAACGCAGAGGGGTCCGTCGCTGACCTGTGAGGCGGGGACCCAGGGGGATCCTTCGCTCTTCGGGCACCCTGGGGCTCAGAAGAGGATTCAGCAACCGTGGTCCCCTGGAGACTTTGAGCCTCTCGGTATTGTGTATAAGCCTAGACCCCTTATTGCCCTCATGGACAGCCAACTCTGGGAGAGACTGTATTGGAAGTCGCTTTCTGAGACCCTCCAGAAGCTGGTCCTGAGACTTCTGGTTGCTGAGGGTCTGACTTTCTCTCCTGAAGCCTTTAGCCAGGGGCCTCCTGAAGCCTTTAGCCAGGGGCCTCCTGAAGCCTGTAGCCCGGGGCCTCCTGAAGCCTATAGCCCGGGGCCTCCTGAAGCCTGTAGTCAGGCTCCCACCTTAGCAGCCTGTAGTCAGGCTCCCACCTTAGCAGCCTGTAGCCAGGCTCCCTCATTAGCAGCCTGTAGCCAGGCTCCATCCTTAGCAGCCTGTAGCCAGGCTCCCTCTTCAGTCGCCTGTAGCCAAGCTCCCTTTTCAGTCGCCTGTAGCCAGGCTCCCTCTTCGGTCGCCTGTAGCCAGGCTTCCCCTTCGGTCGCCTGTAGCCAGGCTTCCCCTTCGGCCGCCTGTAGCCAGGCTTCCCCTTCGGTCGCCTGTAGCCAGGCTTCCCCTTCGGTTGCCTGTAGCCAGGCTGTCCCCTCAGTCGCCTGTAGCCAGGCTCCCTTTTCTCTAGCCGGTAGTCCGGCGCCCTCCTCAGCTGGTAGTCCGGCACCCTCCTTAGCCGGTAGTCCTGCACTCTCCTTAGCTTGTAGTCTGGCGCCCCCCTTAGCCTGTAGTCTGGTGCCTCCCTTGAGCCGGGCATACACTGTACGAGTTTTTCAATCGTGGTACTAATATACATCTCAAACTGTGCGACGGAACCGCGGGGTTTAAAAGTTCACCACTCATGATCTGTGCGGCGCGACACTCAGACGTGACCGGAGTGCTCACACTGTACGTCGTGCCCACACTGTACGTCGTGCCCACACTGTACGTCGTGCCCCCACCGGAAGAGGGGGGAGAGTTGGGTATCCGCCGACGCACGGAGGACGGCCAGGGCCTGAGCCGCCGCACCGCGCTGAGGGAGCCGAGGGAGAAAGACGGGACGCGGAGGTTGCTTCGGGGACGCCCGCTCCCCGAAGCGGCCTCGCAGAACTACGAGGGCGCCCCCTCGTAGTTCTGCTTGAACAGCAGGATGCGCTCACGAAAACCTCACAACGGCCGACTGAATTTCAAACATGTTTGATTTTCACTGACCATCCGATTCCTGATCGGGAGGTAGTCGTGACAACCCAATCGCCCCTCCTCCCCCCCAATACGATCAAGCTGAAATTCGGCCCGATTCAAAAAATGCTCGCACGACTGAAGAAGCGGCCCGAAAAGGGCAAAAACTCGTATAGTGTACGCCCGGCTTTAGCCTGTAGTCTGGCGCCTCCCTTAGCCTGTAGTCCGGCACCTCCCCTAGCCTGTAGTCCGGCGCCTCCCTTAGCCTCTAGTCCGGCACCCGGTTCTGTTTTCTCCCTCTTCAGGAGAAAACAGAACCGGGTGCCGGACTAGAGGCCGTCCGCCGGAGATCTTGTCTCGCCTGGGCCGTCCGCCGGGACGACCGGAGGAGATCCTGACTCGCCTGGTCCGTCCTCCGACACGACCGCCGGACATCCTGACTTGTCGGGGCCGTCATCCGGGACGTCCGCCAGACGTCCGGCCACTTTAGGACTCTGTTTTGTTTGGGACTTTGAATTGTTGGGGTTCGCCCTTCTGAGGGTGGTTTTTTGTTTTGGACTCTGGTTGTGGCTGTTTTTTTTTTCTTTTTCTTTTTCGGATTCTGACCCTCCAGCCTGTAGCCCCTTCCACCCGCCCAGTCTGACTTTTATGTTGTTTTCTTTGTACTTTCAGAGACATTTAGGGCGTCTAGAGGGAGGGGCTCTGTAACGTTCTGTTGTGGTTCAGGTTATTTTTTCAGTTTAGCTATCTTTTCTGTCTTAGGATTTATTTCTGTTTCTTGTTTTGTTTTGGATTTATGTTTAGCCTGTTTTAGTTATCTGGCCTTTGTTATTAGTTTTTATTTCAGCTCGTGTCTGTTTAGTCTTGTTTTCTACTTTAGGTTTTTTGTTTCAGTCTTTATGCTCCTTTTATCACCTCCACCTGTTTTTGTTAATTAGTCCCGCCCTGCTCTCCTGTTCTGTCGCCTATTTAAACCCGCCTCTGTTTTCTGTTGGTTGCTGGAATATCTCTTCTGATCTCGTCTCTCTAGCTCATGGTAAGAGCACTCCAGCCACAGTTTTTCCCGTTAATTTACCTGTCTGTTGCCCGTTCTGACCTGACCTATTTTTTGAGTCTGCCTTAGCTTTGTTTTTTACCTGGATGTCTGCTCAGAACCTCTGTGGATTGTTTTGCCTGCATGACCCATCATCCCCTAAATAAATTTGTTAGGCATCAGCTCCGTGTCTGACTAACATTGAATTTAACCATAGCTATTAATCACAGAATGCCTTTATCTAAACATTTTGCAAGAGCTTTACAGATTATTTTAATATCCACATTAATTAAATATATGGGACGATAACTGGTGGGAAACATAGGATCTTTGCCTGGCTTAAGCAGGAGACTAATGGTAGCAGAATTCATATTAGCTGGAAATCTGCCATTTCCCTGAGTTTCCAGCAACATTCTGTGGAATGTTGGTGCAATAATATTCCAGAAATCTTTATAAAGGTGAGCTTTTATAGAGAGATAGACAGGTCGAATGAGACCGTGCTTGAGTGTAGAGTGTAATCATCTACAAGTGTAGATGATTACTGGAGAGCGTAGATGGGGCTATATGGGGAGGAGGAAGGTGCTGGAAAATGTTTAGGGTGCAGCAGGCAAAAACGGCACCCTGACAATTGCAGGCAGTGCATTTGTGACATTAATTAAACCTAAATAATAAAAGGAATTGAACACACTTTTTTTTGGATGGCCCACCTTGATATAAAAGCTTTTTGGAATATATATATAAAACACTTTCATTATAACTATATAGACATCACCCAACACAATGGCCACACATTTATGGCAACTCTGTTATCCTGTACTAATTTCAAATAGCTGCCTACCCATTTTGGTAGTGATGCCGTGCACAAGATGTTTTTATTTTGAAAACTTTGCACAGACGGCCCTGATAGCATTGGAACACTGGAGCTCTCTACCACTGTTGGTAGAGGCAGTGTGCTTGTGGCAGGAATAGGAAAAAATATTGGCAAATGGGCAGGGCCACTTTTCTATTGTAATACAATGTTTGTTTTACACTTTTCAAGTCTAAAGGGTAAATCCCAGTGAAGTGAGGAGTCATTGATAGGGAAGTTATAGTCAAGTCCAAAGATTTTATTAAGTCAATGGGTAAATGTGTGACTCAAGTCTAAGTCACATATCTCGAGTCTAAACCTCTGATATACAAAAATATCTTTTTAATAGTTTTGCTTCCTGTCATATCTTTTGGATGATTTAACCCACTAAAAGCTGTGCTTGTTTTTCCATTAGATTTGTGAGGGATTACATTAATGCAACATAATATGCAATACTATAGGTTTCATCTGTCAGTTTATTCAAGGGGGGCCCTTTAAACATTGTGACCCTAAGTCCTGTTTAGTCATATAACATATTTGTTAGATCTTTGCTCTCTGTTTAGGATTAATCTAATCCCACCCTATGAAAATGTTGAACGCAAATCTTCCTGTGTTGCCCAAGAAAACAACGTTCTGTGTCTTTACTGACATGTCCCACTGACCTCCAAAACCTGAGCCTCTCATTTTCTTCTCCCCAGCTGTGAGTGAAGGGATGGTTTATTCAGTTAATGAAAGAGAGCGGGATGGTTGCATGAAAGCGAGAGTTGTGACAGCCAGTTAATCCTCCTCTGCCTGCATAACCACTGCTCTGGAGACCTCTATATGTCAGTTAGCATTATACTGTAAATAGCTAATCATAAGGCCGTGAGCCGAGCAGCACATACTTGTGAATAATTTAGCACCCGTAATAATGACCTGCATTAATGTTCTACTAATTGGGTGCTTATCATTTTCTCTAACACGAATGAGGTTCTTATTAGTGGATTTAATCCTTATGCTCTCTCTTCAGCATAACTAAACAGAACACAGTCGGCATAGTTTTTGTGCCACTTTTGAAATATTTTGGAACACCATGCACTTATTGATTATTCCCACCTGCGGAGTTTGCTGCAGGTGTTGAAGAGCTCACTTGTTACAAGATGTTCTTTTGCCTTGTCCTCTGTTCTCAGTTATACCTCACTTGCAGTTATTTCCAGCATATTCTTATATTTAAACATTGCTTCAGCTGTGTCTTTTGTCTGAGAGTTTATTTAGTGATTTTGTTTGTGTCCATTATTTGAAAAAGTTCTGTACTAAACTTCTGGCTGTTTGGTGGAGAAACAGCTAAGAGGCAATATCCACATCCAGTCGATTATTTAGAGCTGTTTTAATTTAGAGGTTAAAAAAGTCATATAAAACTGGGCTGGCAATTGATGTGACAATTAGAATATCCTCATAGTTATCACTGTACAGCATAAACCACATCTAAAGCACAATATTTTGCTTCAATGCTGCCATTGTTCGGTTCAGCAGATAGGAAAAGTTTTCATCACAAAGATTTTAGATGATTTTGTGCTCAATAAAGAAAGTGTCTAGAATTGCTGAAATTAATTATAACTGCAGTTAGACCTCAAATGCATGTTTTTTTTTGCAGAATCTCTGACAAACAGCAATATAGGTCATCAGCAGTGAAATTACTGTTTGAAAATGTGTTAATTATCTTTGCAGCTGAAACTGACTATCTGAAATGTTTGACAGTCAAACTTGTGCTAAATTGGTAGTAAAACATTTATTTTTATTTTTAATGGAGACCATGTTTGGTAGTGTGCCACACTTTGGTTTATGTTTTCTCCCCCGACCCCCCCCCCCCCCCCCCCCCCCCCCCATTTTTAAGGAAGGACGGAATGCATAGCAATATAATTGTGACAAGTCCATAGCATACCCAGTCTCTTGTCCATCAATCTCTGGAGAAATCAGCCCCTCTCTGACAAGAAGTTATTAACCAATCAATCAATCAATCAATCAATCAATCAAATTTTATTGTCAATTACAATTTGCATTGCAATCGAAAAATCAGTTCTAGTACAACCGTCCATCACATAAACAAACAAACATTTTGGGGGGAACGATTGACTGAGGCCTTGCGTTGCCAAGGAACGCAGCCAGTCAGCCGGTGCTAAATAGCGCAGCCGTCAAGGCCACATTCCTCCAAACAGCACCGAACCCCGCCTACACGGAGTTCACGAGGCGCTGCCCTTGAACTCTCGAAAGAAGGGCAACAACATGGGGGAAAGAAGGGGGGAGAAAAAAAGAGACAGATGTTTGCCTATTTATGCTCTCACCAATAAAGAGACAAACAACCGACACAAAAAAACCCTCATAGCACGAAAAGCACAAATAACACAAGACAACATGTATGCAGAAGGTAAACATTTGAGACCTGTCGCGTGTGCGTAATTCATCTGTTTTATGAGTATCAGTTATGCGTGTCTGTATGGGCGAAAGTGTTTTATCTCCGTGAACACTCTCCAGAGGCCATTGTCCTTGATGTTATCAGTTCCCACAGTTCAGAGAAGCATCCTCAGGTGTCAGCGGGGGAGGAGGGTAGCCGGGGGCTTTTCTGTTATAGTTATAGGGAATGGGTAGAATTCAGTGAGATCAATAAATTGATGGGCAGTTTATACTTGAAAGAATGTATGTTTTTCACAAATACACATCATCTGCAAGAGTAATAAAAAATCTACCACAGCTCGCAATGGTATCAACACAGTAAGAATAATAACGCTTCTTTTGCTCTGTTGGTGAACGTAAAGATGCCAGGGCAAAAATATATTTAATAGTAGCAAATCATTAGGGTTATCAGGTTTTATGATACTTGGTCAAACTACTGTTTAGAATGCCATATTCAGATAATTTGAATCAGGATTCAGATAATACTGTGACTGCATCCTGTTCCTACTCCGAAGTTTGACTACTCCCTGAATGAAAGATAATATGTTGCTAAACTCTCCCCTTAGGCAAGGGATTGTGCAAAAGAAAACAAAAACAAGCAAGAGAAACACGTGTGAGATTAACACTGAATCCACGTTTTCTTTACAGAGACCTTAATCTGTGACCTCCGAATACAGTAGAAACATATGTCAATGTTTAATCCGGTTATAAATAATCCTGTTTCCAAGCCAGGTTATAGCAGATGTCCTTTTTAATCTCTGGTGTGAGATCTAATCTCACAGCATCCTTTGCCTGTTAGAGAGCAGTGATATGCCCACATTGCAAAAGGTAGGTTGCTCTGTTCCTGTGTGTGATTACACACTGAACAAAAGCCTGAACACCCTTCAAGGTGACCCAAGGTTATCGATTGATATTTGACCAAAAAGAAAGTGATCGAAAAAAAGCTTGATTTGGTTTAGGATAATTCTATTTGCTTATTAATTAGTTTAAGAATTTTGTGATGAATAGGAAAAGTAAATAGCTTAGAATCTCCCCCATCTCTCAGCTGCACACAATTGGTATTTTGCCATGCTCAGTATTCAAAGCATGATCAACTTTAGATTACCACTCATGCTGTACGTGTGTGTGTCTGACTGTGGCTTTGGAGCTGACCTTTTCATCCACTCTTATTGGTAATCAAGCACCATGGAGATCCTTGCGCCTGCTGAAGGGGAATATGGCTGACTCCGCCGGCCCTCTATCCAGCTGCTGCTGCTTCACGCAGTGATTTATGTTACTTATTAGCAGGCCCCCACTGGCAGGGCCCATCATCAGAATTATAACCAAGGATTAGGCCTCAGGCTAATGATTGGACTGCAAAGGAAAGCTGACCATGTGTTTAGCTGTGGCGTGTTTTCAGCAAACCAGATTACAGGCTGCATGCAGAGCACCGCAAATATGAGAGATGGGCGCACACAAAAATAAAATCTTATAAGCATACATCCAGATTAAGCACTCTTACACGCAAATACACACCAGCAGAAAAGCAGCCTGTAAGTATGTGGTGTTATAGCTGCGCATCTTAGATTTCATATCTGTATTAACTTTACAGACTAATCAACTCTCCTACAAGTCCAACTGCAAAAACTAATTCACTAATTAATAACCAATTTTAAGTATCAATAAAATGAGTTTTATTCTTATCTGAAATTAAACAAGAACAAAAACAATAGTTTAAGAGATTCATTAAGTAAAAATCATAACTCCCAAGAACCGACATGAAATTCATGTTTGGGTCAATCGTTGGGTAAACATGGCTCCAAGCAGTCTTTATACACTATGTGATGCTCATTTCCAGTGTAGTGGAGTAATGACACAGTGTGACATGGCCTCCAGCTTTTAGATAACCTAGTATAAGCCCCCTAACTGACACTCATTGTTTCTTTTATTGAGAAAGATTGCAGTCTAATAACATCTCACATCTGCGCCCTCCCACAGTATACTTTTATTCAACTTGCCTACCTTTTGCAGCTGTCTATTTGTGCCTGCGTGGACTAAATGTTGCACACTGCAAAGAACCCAGATCACGGCATATCCACCCTGCAGCTCGCAGTCCTGCAATCCAATCACAAGAATCAATACACCCCTGGTCCTTTATGAACAATGCCAGCCGATTCCTTCTTTTAAGTTAGAGTATTATGGAGGCGACTCCCTGAACCCATTACGAGTTGAAGGGCAGGTGTAGTACAATCAATAAAGGTTCAGCACATGGTGGCGCCACAGAAAGGGAAGAGGTTCAAGAAACTCCTTTTAGGTTGTTTGTGATTATTACTTATTACAACAATGTAAAACTTATTCATGATTTCTTTTTTTCTTCAAACAGCAGCATTTTCCAGTGAAATTACTCTCTGATATGTCTGACTTCAATAAATAAAGGAATTCCTGGATCGTATCACCAAGAGAGGTCCTTTGAATACCAACCCTACTATTTCTCTCTCTTAGACACACTTCTACTGTTTTAGATAATATGAATCTCCAGCAAATTAAGCAGCAGCGTTGATGTTAGACCTTCAAGTATTGATCAGACCATGCATCACCTCCTTCTGCCTCTTCTTGTCATCATCACGCTTTCCTTGCCTTATTTGCCTTCCTGAACGCTTTTATAATTTCACTTGTTTGTAGCTTCTTTGTTTGTTTAGATGTAATTTGAAGCCTGGATTAATTGCATTGTGTCCTTGACGTCTAAGTCTTGCAGCTTGTGAAAAAGCCCAAAGTCATCAAGTACAATACTAGACCACATCTACTGATGTGAATAATGTTAATAACAGTAGAAGATTGTGCATGCTTACTTAAATTTTGTATTTAAGTTAAAACCAACAGCCAAGTGTATTAAAAACTAATTAAAAAAATAGCAAACAGTACAAATGTATGACTGATAAAATATTTTGGCAAACAAGAATTGTAAGAAAGCTTGAGCTACCACCTAAAGGAAGGTAACCTAAAAACACTATTTGTTAAACTGCAGTTTAGCCACACATTAAAAAGTCTGGTAAATGTATCTTTGATAAAACAGCAACAAAATATAACTACTACTGAGAGCTGAGTGGAGCATGACATTATTAGCCGCAAACTCACACACACACACACACACACACACACACACACACACACACACACACACACACACACACACACACACACAAAGACACTAATTGACAACAGGTGACACAATATGAGATTAACATGGGAGCTGAACACCTTCTCAATGTTCAGTGATAAGTGGCTAAAAGAGAAGCTTTTTAGATGCAGCTGCCCTCAGCCTTTCCATCCTTTGCATGATTATCAGACAAACTATATTTTTCACAAAATCTGAGCATTTTGGTGCTGCATGGTCACATCTCTAGTGTCAAAGATGAATCAGTAAAAAAGGTCCTGTTTCTGCAGTTCCTCTTCTTTATTACTGTTCTCTATCATCCAGAACAGTTTGCCTAAACAAGTCATTTGTCTAATAATGTTACATCCATGACACAGAACACTTGGTAAATTTTGTCCGGTTGTTTAGTTTCACTGTCAGCCAGCACACTGACCTGGGAAGCAGTGTGTGTGGTCCGGAGTTTTCAGATGGGAAGGGTCTGTGAGCAAGTGATGGGTTCAGGAACTCTGGCAGAAAGACCTCCTTGCAAATGCAGATGTCGAAATTTACATGTGTCATGGTTGAGTTTGGGTTGGGCTTTGTTTTTCTGTTATTTTCATTTTTTCATCTTTTTTGAGTTAGGTTTAATTTTATTTGTTTTCAGTCATCAGTTATTTTCTGTCAATTTTTCACCTCACCTCCTCAGCAGTCAGTCACACCTGTTATCATTTGCTGGTTAATTAGTCAAACCCTGGTTTCACCTGTTAGTTCTCTATTTAAACCTCCCTCTGTCTTCAGTTCAGCACTGGGCCGTCATCATTCCTCACCTATCCATGCCAGTCCCCGTTTTGCCTTGGAAACTTTGTTTTGCTCCTGTTGTTAAGTTCTGCTAACCTGACTAGCCGCCCTGGAGAAGCTCAGCTCTGGACATCGGTTACTCTCTAGTTCTGCTAACCTGACTAGCCGCCCTGGAGAAGCTCAGCTCTGTGCCCTGGTGTCTCTCAAGTTCTGCTAACCTGACTAGCCGCCCTGGTGAAGCTCAGCTCTGTGCCCTGGTGTCTTCTATGAACTGCTAACCTGAGTGCTATGAGGCCTGCTAGCCGAGCAGCTCTTAGCAAGTGTGGACTCTCTGTCTCCGGGCCGTCAGCTCCTGCCATCACCTTCACTCAGTTTCTGTGCAACCAGCTCCTCATCAGACCTCCACCCATCAACATTGCAATAAAGACTCTCAAACTTTTAGTCCCGTGTGTGTGTCCTGAAGTTCATCGGTAAACAAAATCATGACAGTACGGCCCAGTCAAAAGGTGAACTCAGGCGCCATGCGGGGCTTACCTGCTGGAGTTGACGACCCGGAGATCCTCGCATATTTGGAGATGTGCGAACGCCAGATGAGGGAGAGGTATGCCAAGATGGCTTCCGCCCGGGACCCTGCGCCACCCGTCCGGACTGACTCCACTCCCCAGGTGGTTTACGTGGGCGTTGTTACGGCTACCCCGGAACCCGGGAAAGGAAGCCGCTCAGCCTCTCGTCGTCTCGGTCATCATCTCCATGACTCACAGCTGGCCCCTCGAGTAAGGCACATCGTTCCACCTAGCAGACCCCCACGCATCGAGGAGAGCCAGCTGTGGGAGTTCTACTACGGAGACCGAGACGACCTTCTGCCCTGTTGGCCAGCTGCCACCCCCGAGATTGCCTCAGATTCCTCATCTGTCCCCTCCCGGCGAAGACGGCGTAACCACCGGCGCAGAGGGTCCGTCAAGGTTCAAGAGGAGGATCCGCCTCCAACCTCGGCGCTCTCTGAAGCCTGTAGCCCGGCGCCGATCTCCGAAGCCTGTAGCCCGGCGCCGCTCTCCGAAGCCTGTAGCCCGGCGCCGCTCTCCGAAGCCTGTAGCCCGGCGCCGCTCTCCGAAGCCTGTAGCCCGGCGCCGCTCTCCGAAGCCTGTTGCCCGTCACAGCCCGAAGTAGCCGAAGAGTTGGTTCAGTCTCCGCCCGAAAGCTTCGAGCTGCCTAAAACAGACCCGTCGGCCGACGAGGTAGTTGTTCCGCCTCAAGCCGAGGCCGACGAGGGAGCTGTTCCGCCTCAAGCCGAGGCCTCCGAGGGAGCCGCTTTGCCTCAAGCCGAGGCCTCCGAGGGAGCCGCTTTGCCTCAAGCCGAGGCCTCCGAGGGAGCCGCTTTGCCTCAGCCCGAGGCCTCCGAGGGAGCCGCTTTGCCTCAGCCCGAGGCCTCCGAGGGAGCCGCTTTGCCTCAGCCCGAGGCCTCCGAGGGAGCCGCTTTGCCTCAGCCCGAGGCCTCCGAGGGAGCCGCTTTGCCTCAGCCCGAGGCCTCCGAGGGAGCCGCTTTGCCTCAGCCCGAGGCCTCCGAGGGAGCCGCTTTGCCTCTGTTCAAGTCCCGTGAGGAGGTCCAGGAGGACCTGCCTCCGCCCAAGTCCCGTGAGGAGGTCCAGGAGGACCTGCCTCCGCCCAAGTCCCGTGAGGAGGTCCAGGAGGACCTGCCTCCGCCTAAGCCTCGTGAGGAGGTCCAGGAGGATCCGCCTCTGGCCTCGGTTTCCGCCGAGACCTGTAGCTTGGTGCCGCCTCCGACTGATCTGTTTGGCCGGAGCCGCAGATTGCGGACTTCGAGCCGCTCGACTCTGCCTCGTCGGGGCCGTCCACCACGGCGCCTGCCTCTGACTCCTCTGTTTGGCCGGAGCCGCAGACTGCGGACTTCGAGCCGCTCGACTCTGCCTCGTCGGGGCCGTCCACCACGGCGCCCGCCTCTGACTCCTCTGTTTGGCCGGAGCCGCAGACTGCGGACTTCGAGCCGCTCGACTCTGCCTCGTCGGGGCCGTCCACCACGGCGCCTGCCTCTGACTCCTCTGTTTGGCCGGAGCCGCAGACTGCGGACTTCGAGCCGCTCGACTCTTCCTCGTCGGGGCCGTCCACCACGGCGCCCGTCTCTGACTTTCCTGTTCGGCCGGAGCCGCCGACCGTGGTCTCCGGGCCGCTTGACTCTGCCTCGTCGGGGCCGCCCTCCTCGAGGGTTTTATCGGGCGATGCTGCTCCGCCGCCTGCCTCGTCCAGGACGACCTCCACGAAGACTTTTTCTTTTTTTTTGCTTAGCAGCCGTTTTTGCCTGAGCCCTTAAGGCCAGTGCCTTGTTGTTTGTTTTTGGGCTCGATTTCAGTTTTTGATTTACTTAGGATTTTTGGGGTGTTAGAGTTATTTAGGGGTTCTTGTTTTCTTAGAGTTCTTAGTCTCTGTTTTGCTTTTGTTTTTCCTGCTCCGTTTTAGGATTCTAGATTTCGCCTTAGTTTCCAGGCTTTGCTTTATTTCCTCATTTACAGCCTTAGTTCTCTGGTTTTCTCGTTAGTTTACTTATTCATGTTCTAGTTTTCTTGTTTTGCCTTAATTTCTAGTTTAGCTTTAGTCTCATAATTTTGCTTAAGTATTGTTTTTTACCTTAGTTTTTCAGCTTCAGTTTTGTGTTACATTAGCTATCTAGTTTTACATTAGTTTACCAGTTCGGGTCCTAGTTTCTCTGTTTTGTTTTTATTTTCTGGTATCGTTTTAGTTTTCTGCTTAGTGTTTTTGTTTTGATTCAGGGGTTAGCTTTAGTTTTTTCTTTTGTGGTGCTATCCCTGTTCTAGTCTTGCCTTTATTTTCTAATTCTTAGTTTAAATTCTTTATTTTGTCCTGCGCTCTCCCAGCGCTCCTTGGTTCCTAGCGCTTGCTTAGGTTTCTGACCCCTGATAATGAGCTGTTTCACGCTCCTTCGGTTTGGCTTAGTTAAGTTTTTGGCCTTCTTGTTCCTCGGCCTTCCTAAATTTTAACCCCTTGGATCCTCGGCGTGTTAGAACGCCCTTTGTCTCCTGGCGTATTAGGATGCCCTTTGTTCCTGGTTCCCTGGTGTTTAGATTTCTAGCGTTTAGATTTAGTGTTCCCGACGTGCTTAGACGCGCTCTGTTCTCGATTCCCCGGCGTGTTAGGACGCCCTCTGTTTTCGGTTCCCCGGCGTGTTAGGACGCCCTCTGTTTTCGGTTCCCCGGCGTGTTAGGACGCCCTCTGTTTTCGGTTCCCCGGCGTGTTAGGACGCCCTTTGTTCTCGGTTCCCCGGCGTGTTGGGACGCCCTCTGTTCTCGGTTCCCCGGCGTGTAAGTACGCCCTCCGTTCTTGTGCCTAGGCGTCTTAGATGTTCCTGCTTCCCTCATATCCCGACGTTCTCTTCCCCAGCCCCGGCGTTTTCCTCACGCCCCGGCGGGTTTCCCTTTGGCGTTAAGTACGCCCGTTCCTTCCCTTTGGTGTTAAGTACGCCCGTTCCTTCCCTTTGGCGTTAAGTACGCCCGTTCCTTCCCTTTGGCGTTAAGTACGCCCGTTCCTTCCCTTTGGCGTTAAGTACGCCCGTTCCTTCCCTTTGGCGTTAAGTACGCTCGTTCCTTTCCTTTGGCGCTGTCGTGCGCTCGTTCCTTTCCTTTGGCGCTGTCGTGCGCTCGTTCCTTTCCTTTGGCGCTGTCGTGCGCTCGTTCCTTTCCTTTGGCGCTGTCGTGCGCTCGTTCCTTTCCTTTGGCGCTGTCGTGCGCCTGTTTCTTCCCTCTGGCGTTGTCGTACGCCTGTTTCTTCCCTCTGGCGTTGTCGTACGCCTGTTTCTTCCCTCTGGCGTTGTCGTACGCCTGTTCTTCCCTCTGGCGCTGTCGTACGCCTGTTCTTCCCTCTGGCGCTGTCGTACGCCTGTTCTTCCCTCTGGCGCTGTCGTACGCCTGTTCTTCCCTCTGGCGTTGTCGTACGCCTGTTCTTCCCTCTGGCGTTGTTCGCCTGTTCTGCCCGTTTTTGCCTTGTGGCGATGTTCGCCTGTCAGCGTCGGTTAGATGCCCTTTGTTGGCCTACCAGGGGCTGTTAGTACCCCTTTAGTCCGCTTTTGTTTTTCCTTGTTTCAGATCGCCCTGAGGGGGTAGTTTTTTGTTTTTGGCCCACCATCCGTACCACCCTCCACCCACCCTGCTTTGATCTGTTTGGTTTGACCCTAGCCCGCCATCCGTACCACCCTCCTCCCACCCTGTTTCGGTCACCTTGTAGTTTGTTTTGTTTTTTGGTATGTTAGGCCGTCCGGAGACCGGCCTTGAGGGGGGGGTAGTGTCATGGTTGAGTTTGGGTTGGGCTTTGTTTTTCTGTTATTTTCATTTTTTCATCTTTTTTGAGTTAGGTTTAATTTTATTTGTTTTCAGTCATCAGTTATTTTCTGTCAATTTTTCACCTCACCTCCTCAGCAGTCAGTCACACCTGTTATCATTTGCTGGTTAATTAGTCAAACCCTGGTTTCACCTGTTAGTTCTCTATTTAAACCTCCCTCTGTCTTCAGTTCAGCACTGGGCCGTCATCATTCCTCACCTATCCATGCCAGTCCCCGTTTTGCCTTGGAAACTTTGTTTTGCTCCTGTTGTTAAGTTCTGCTAACCTGACTAGCCGCCCTGGAGAAGCTCAGCTCTGGACATCGGTTACTCTCTAGTTCTGCTAACCTGACTAGCCGCCCTGGAGAAGCTCAGCTCTGTGCCCTGGTGTCTCTCAAGTTCTGCTAACCTGACTAGCCGCCCTGGTGAAGCTCAGCTCTGTGCCCTGGTGTCTTCTATGAACTGCTAACCTGAGTGCTATGAGGCCTGCTAGCCGAGCAGCTCTTAGCAAGTGTGGACTCTCTGTCTCCGGGCCGTCAGCTCCTGCCATCACCTTCACTCAGTTTCTGTGCAACCAGCTCCTCATCAGACCTCCACCCATCAACATTGCAATAAAGACTCTCAAACTTTTAGTCCCGTGTGTGTGTCCTGAAGTTCATCGGTAAACAAAATCATGACAACATGTAATATTTATCTCGTCTCAACAGACATCACCCGTGAACAAACCTTGATAAAATAAATATACTGGACGTATAACTCTGTCCTACATCCTGTAATTGTCATCTTTATCCCGTCAATGAAAGTTTTAAAACTTTTTTTCTCACCCTCCTTCCTCTTTTTTCAAAGTCCTCTCTCTTTCTTTTGCATTAGTGTTGGACTTTGTGCCATGATTCTGTTGCAGCAAAAACATTATTGAAATTGGCATGTATAGTGTTCTATATCAGGGAGATGTTAGACTTTTGAGAGATTTTAATTCTTTTAGGATTTTCAAAATTACACCTTAAGTTAAAGCAATAAGGCCTTGCTAAAAAGTGTCAGGGTTGAGTTTTGACTTAGCTTTCTGTTTGATATTAGTTTTCAGTTTTCCTCTTTGTTTGGGTTTTAGTTATTTGACTTTTATTTCTGTTAGTTTCAGCTCCTCCTTCCCCTCACTTAAGCTTTCCCTTCACTCCCTTTGCAGTCAGTCACACCTGTTGGTAATTAATCAGTCAGACACATTTCACCTGCTAGCCTTCCTATTTAAGCCTCCGTCTGTTTCACTCCAGTGTCGGTCCATCATCATGTTACACTTACTCCTTGCCTGTATACTCGTATGTTACATGCTTGCTACTGGAAGCCTGCCACCTCTGCTTCTCCTCAAGGTTTGCTTTCTGCCATACTGTGAGTTCTACTGCCATGGTCTGGTTTCCCCTCTGCCGTGCTGAGGAACTCGCTGCTGTGCTCGGGTTCCCTTGCTGTCGTGCTGCGATGATTCCTGCTGTGGTTATCTGGTCTATGAACTCTCTTCAGGCCGTCAGCTCCAGCACCACCTCCTCCAGTCCAATAACAGACTCTGGTTTTCCTCTTCCAGCACTCCTTACTTTCAATAAACTGTCAAAACAAGCTCTGTGTGTGTGTGTGTGTGTGTGTGTGTGTGCGCTCTACCCAGGTTCATACAGACAAATTGTGACAAAAGGTTTGAAAAGTCATTAAACATTTAGAGTAAAGAGGGTTTGAATAATTCGTAACCCTCCTAAAATAATTGCCTATGTTGTTTTTTTTCAGGTTTTTCAGAAACTGCACAAAGTAATACAGCCCAAGTCACACTCTTGACAAACCGTTATACAGCAGGGGTGAATTTTAAGATCTCAACTGAGGATACAGGCAATTTCACCAGAGGTGGCCAGCATCCTGCAGAGTTGATTGGGCAAAAAAAAACTATATATATATATATATATATATATATATATATATATATATGGCAAAAAATTGCTTAGGCCATCATTTTAGGAAGGGGAAACAATCAAACTTCCATATTTTCTTGGTTTTTAATCATGAATGGAAACCTAAAGATGTAATTTTAGTTCTGCTGAGCTCCTTTCATCTATTTGAACATATGCAATTATAATTGTCCACATTTCCTTTCCAGCAACAATTGTGGGACTCCAAATAGTGTTTATGATTGAGTCTGGAGAACATAAAGGAAGTTACCAGACCATGGAGACTAAATATTAAATTCAAATGTGGCTTTTTCTTGAAAAGGTTCATACACTTGCATCTTGGCCCTCTGAAGGGTGTAATGACTTCCTTGCACAGTTTGTATATACATGCAGAAAATCTTGCAGTGTAGCAAAGCCTGGTCTGTGATGTGAGATTGGTTAGGTCTGATGAATTGTTTAGAAATTGCTCAAACAGCTCCCAGATCAAATCATAGGTCTTGTTTAATGGCCTTTGACGTTATTATTGTGGATGAGGAATTAGGGAGGAGCAATTTAGCAACATGCAGCGTAGCCATGGCAACCCATCTTAAACACAGACCCCCTGTAAACAGTAACTACAACAGAACAAGTGCTACATTTTCTTCCTTTTGATTGGGTAACAATTGTTCTTTCTTTTGTATGAATATAGTGCATAATGGGGAGCTTTGATTTTCCAATGCATTTGCCAATAAACTAAACCAGCCTTATGCTTGCACTATGCTAGCTTATGCATAAACTCTATTTGCTGCCTCAGAGTCTGGTTTGATATGAGTTTTGGATTAGTTAGTTATAGCATGGGTATTGCCACAAATACAACCCTTTTAGTTGTACTAAATAATAATAATAATTATTATTATTATTATTATTATTATTGTTGCTAATTTAGCTTTGTTGTTTATTGATGAAGGCATAATAGAGCCAAATGCAAAATCTAAATGTAGCTCTTGGCCACAGGATCAGTTGCCTAAGAAATTACTTTCACATATTTATTTTCAATTTATTATTTTTCAAGTACAGTGTCACCCCTTTTTCTTGTGACAAGGTTGATCAATAGAAGCTTAACACACTTCCTTCATACTTTATATGTTACAGTTATGGAAAGTTGCAAAGTACATTAATTTACATTATGCTGTACTTGAGCATATTTTGAACATTTATTTTGATTTGTTGGAGTATCTGTCAGACATTAGTTACCCTGCATACAAGTGGAAATATAAAATGATCTGCATGTATCACTTCTAATGTTTTAGTCATGTTAAAATATTGCACATAACAACAAGAGCCCTGTGCTATAACCATATTTTTGGTTGTAGTGCAAACCAATGCACTTGTCTTTTTAAAAGGGAAACAAATAGAATAGAGCAAAGGTCTTCAATCCTGATCCTCAGGACCCACTGTATTGCATGTTTAGATGTGTCCATTACACTTGACTCAAATGATTGGAGATCATGATAGGAGAAACCGATTAACATCTCAAAACCTAAAATAATATATTAATCACAGTCCCAAATCCTAGATGAGTTAAAAAAGGTGGTGTCAGAGTTTCAGATGAGAGAGAGAGAGAGAGAGAGAGAGAGAGAGAGAGAGAGAGAGAGAGAGGAAGAGAGAGATTTATCTCTTCCACCAATTATAATGGCTAATGTATGATTGTTGGGAAACAAGGTGGATGAACGCAAGCCCTAACAAGGACCAAGCCAAAATATTGTGAATACACTATTATGCTTTTCACTGAGACATAGCGCCAGGATAATATCCCTAACTCCAATGTCTCCCTGCCAGGAGTTGAGCCTAGAGTCTTTCTTTTCCAGCAGGCACCCACCTGTCAGTGTGCCACACAGAGTGGCTGTGAGCCGCTCATTGTATCAGCTCGGTGTCACATATAAAACAGTTTGAGGTGAAGACTTCTTCCCGAAGAGCAGTTTACAGTGCAACACTGTGTATACATATGTTATTGAAAACATAGAGCTTTGCAGGTACCTGTACTCACAGAATCCACCTTGAGTCTGTGTGGACTCCATGTGGATGTCCACGGACTGAAGTATGTGGAAGCCTGTAGATTCAGAGGGTGGCAGCAAGAGCAAAGGAGGTGGATTGGCAATGCTTGTGAACAACAGATGGTGCCATTCAGGAAATTTTACTGTGACATTCCCATATATATTGAACTGTTAGCAATAAGTTTTGTCCATATAATTTCCACAGAGAGTTCACTGATGTTATTTTGGTATCTGCTTATGTTTGACCATCTACTATTGCTGATAATGCATGTGATGTTTTCAGCTGATATGTTGCTAATCTACAGACACAGCTGCCCTACCAAAGAAAACTAAACATTGGATTTGTTTTTCCAAATCTCAAAGATTCATACATGTCTAAAAAAAAGACCTCTATGCAAATCATATTGCAATCTTGTTTTTCTCTGCTCAGAGTATAGGCCAATGAAGGAGTTCAAAAAGCAAATAAATATAGAGGTGAAAAAAATTTTTCTTTTACAATCGCTTTTTAGCATATAATAAAATAAATAAAATAGCAAGGAATGTAATCTTCTATAACTAATTCACAAGGACAAAATGATGATTAGAAAGAAAAATGTATTTAAATCATACAGCGCATTGATCTTCATCTGATCTAACAATGTTACATACCACTGTCCCTTACCTTGCTAATGTTATGCCTGAAAAACATGCTTTGGTTTTGAAATGTAAAAACAACTACAAAAAAATATTGTTTGGATTTTTCTATCACACCACATTAACTTTACTGGCCCAATCATGGCTTGCTGCCAACAATTTATGAATAATTTAAAAAGTGATCATTGTGACAACCCCAACAAATGTTTTTTATTAACAATCTGAGTAGCTGCACAGTGTACTATGACAACAAGATCAATCCTTATTCAATAGGTTAGTAAGTGTGGAGTTAGCGTTTTCTTCCAATGAATCTTAAGACTTTTGTAATTTATTTTAAAAAAAAACATGCATATTCACTTGGGTGAGTATTAATTTGCTCTGTAACAGACTACCAAACAATCACCCTCCTTCTTACCAGTCACTTGGGATACAATCCTGTTCCTCACGTTAACACACATGTGAGCTGTTGGGAAATCTGTGAATTAGCCTGCTAATTTAGCAGTTTTTTAATGCAGAATTTCATGCTTCAAAATATCAAGGATCGGATCCTGATCGGAACTTCGAACATTGCCCAAATCCTGAGAAGGTTAGTGAGTTCTTCTGAGTCAATTTGCCATCATAAACATCTCAGCAGCCACTAACCTGTTATCCTCCTCCACAGTCGTTCATGTCTGTGCCTGCAGCAAATTTCAGTCACACACCTGCTGCTATTTTAAAATAAATCCTTTAAACCACTTCCTGTGTAGGGCAGATTTTTGGTCCTCTGTCTTGTACATTACAGTTCATTAGTAAATGTTTACCAGTTTCTCGGTTTATGTCCCCTCACAGATGCATGAAACCTGCTGATTAGTTTGATCTGGTGCTTGCCCTACTAATCACCTCCCCAGTAGTTATAAGCCATTCAGTTTCCTTACATTCTTGTCAGATCCTTTAGTTACCTGTCATGCCAGTTTACCTGTCCGATTGCAATTCAATTGTTGATCGCGTTTTAGTCATTTATTGTTTCAGCCAGTTATTCCCAGGTCTTTTTTTTATCATTTTGTATGTTCCTTCTAATAAAGATACAGCTTCTACATGAGACCTGCATTATTCTCCGTACTCTTGAGTCCAACTTGACAAATACATAAAAATAGTGTAATGCAATCA
Source organism: Fundulus heteroclitus (assembly GCF_011125445.2). Classification (NCBI taxonomy): domain Eukaryota; kingdom Metazoa; phylum Chordata; class Actinopteri; order Cyprinodontiformes; family Fundulidae; genus Fundulus; species Fundulus heteroclitus. The sequence goes on from NC_046364.1 coordinate 28,855,408, forward strand.
CATTGTTAAAGCTTTTTAAATCACACAATAATCAATTATTTTGATTTGTCATAAAGAAAATCCACTCAAATGTATTAATGTATCCCCAGAACAATAGGTTGTGCAGCAAATAACAATAACATCAAGAATAACACCCCAAAATGGGACAAACTACCTTACAAGCAGAAAGAACACTCCAAAAATCAGTGATCTTGGAATCTACATCAGTAGTGGAGCCAGAAAAGTATCATATGGGTGGCTAATAACTGATCTTATTTTTTATTTTTTTTTCATTTTTATGGATGAGCAGTGGTTCTTTGTCACTATCTCATAGTGTAGAAGATTCAAAAATGACCTGAGGAGACACATGACTCAATTTGCCTTCTCCATAATTGATAACAAAAACTGATTCAGAACAAAGCATGGATTTTGTGTTTGTCATAATCAATGTGGAAGATTCATCACGGTATTGTCATCGTTGGTGTATGGATAATAAGTACATTATTATTATTAGGTATATTATTATTATTTATGTCTTTTCTATTACACATATAACTTTAAACTGAACCAGCTTTGGTATACATTTCTTTCACTGAAGTGCTCAATAAAAATGTCCTTGCAAGCAATATAGTGATTTTAATAGAGTAATTCAATGATAATACATTCTAAGCCATCACAACATTTGGAAGAAGATGTTTCCTCTGTTCTTTTCTGTTTGCAGAGTCAAGGACATCTCAGTGTCCCACCCCGGGGTCATCTGGACAGCCAACTCCCTGAGGCTTTTTGCACCATCTGACCGGGGTGAGTGGGGTGGATCGAAAGTACTGTTCAGAAAGAACAAAAATGTCAATTTTTCAGTTGATTCAGTTTGGGAAAAGGAGTCTGTGAGATAAAGCTGGTGTTATTTATCATTGTTAAGGTAACACTCAATATTGAGTTATGTTAATCAGAGCTCTGTTGCAAAAACCAATGACTGTGGGAAGCAGTGCTTCCACAAATAGTTCCTACCTATGGATCAATTGATCCGCAGTCAACTGTTCTTGGGCTTTCTTAGTAAAGCACCATTGGAGGGGATAAATACTTGGTGAGGTAACAGCTTACTTATCACATGTAAAAATAAAAATCAGGATAGAACTGCTTATTTCAGTTTTAGACTTTTGATGTATTCTTACAGTAGTTAAATGTATTTCACTGACTGAAACTGGTTGTGTTTAACTATGCATTCCTGAATATTTTTTTTACCTTTTTATTGGTGCGAAATAGTTTCTGCAGGAGTACAGTTTTATGGGTCTCCCAATGTAAAAATTTAGCAAATGAAAATTCCCTCACATTTCTGTTATTTAGTGCACTTTCACATTTAGAGCATTTTCCTCACATTTAGATGGATATTCTATATCAAAATCTATATATTCAGATTCAGATAAGATTTAAGATATATATTTAGTATAGATTTAATATTTTGATATACATATAACATTTGTATATAGATATAGCATATATAAATGGATTTAATATATAAACATGAATATAGTATTTAGATATGGAGTCAACATTTACATTGAACATTTAGCATTAAATATAAGTAAAATGTAATAAATAATTCTCACAACTGAAATAAATGGTTGTCTAATATCAAAAATGTTCTGAGCGAACTGATGGCAGAGTAGGTAATATCTATTTTTAAATAGTGATGAATGCAAAATTGTTAGGGCACCTCTAGAGGAGGAAGGAGAATGGAAATAAAATAATAAATTAGAATAGATACTTTATTAAGTCTCAATGGGGAAATTAATGTGTTCAGTGGCACATAACAATCACATAGAACAACACTTAAACATATAATAAAATAAATAATAGTATTCATGAAATGCACATGGTCAGCAGGACGTGCTGTGCAGCAGGAATGAAGGATCTCCTGAACGTCTCTGTTCTACAACACAGAGAGATGAGTCTGTTACTGCGAGTGCTTCTCTGAGCTCCCAGAGTCTCATACAGAGGGTGTCTTCCTTGTAGAGGATGGTCTTCATGAGACACTTTATCCTGTTCTCCATCAACTCCCTAAAAGAGTCCCCTCTCCAAGTCCTAACAGATCCACATTTTTGGATCAGTTTGTCAAGCCCGGCACGATCATGATGGTGATGCTGTTACCCGAACAAACAACCCTAAGGAATACAGCACTGGCCACAACAGATTGATAGAAAATGTGCAGAAACTGACACCATACATTGAAAGATTTTAATTTGCTAAGAAAGTAGAACCTGCCCACTCCTTTTTTTATATTCCTCATTCATATGCATACACCAGTCTAGTTAGTTTTCAACGTACATTACCAGATATTTGTAGGACTCAACCACCTCAATGGTCTCACCCTCAATTGTAACAAACTGATGCTGCAATTTCTTACTGCCAAAGTCCACGACCATCTCCTTGGCCCTAGAGGTTTTCGTTATAAGACCATTACTCCTGCTACAATCTGTGAAAGCATCTATTAAGTTCCTGAACTCTGTTTCATTTGCTTCCTTTACACATGGCACAACAGCTGTATCATCGCAGTATTTTATAATATGGCAAGATGCTGACCTATAACCAAAGTCAGTAGTGTACTAAATAAAAATAAATAGATAGTGCTGTCCCCTAAGGGGTCCCTATGTTAGTTACTGATGTATCAGAGGGATTTTCCCCTAATCTGACATATTGGAGTTGATCTGTTAGTCATGAATCCAAACAATTAGTGCCAGATCATCTTCTCCAGTTTTCCCTCAGAATCAAAGGTTGGATTGTATAAATGCAGTAGTAAAGTAAAATAAACTAAGCCCTACATACCCCCAGTCCCATCCAAAAATTGATCGATCAATAGATAGATAGCGTAATGGGTGTTGCTCTGGGAACCCAATATTCTAGCCGAACACTGAGGTTGCTTCTAAAATGAGAGAAGATGACAAGGTAGGCAGGCAGGTATGGTCAGGAGAACAGATGATGCAGTAGGGGTAGCAGGTAGAACCAGACCGGACCAGGTGTGCAGACAATCAGAACTGATCAGGAGATGCAGACAGAGGTTGACTTGTGTCTTTGATGAAGGCGCTGTTGCAAGCAGAACCAGACCTTACCAGAAGCTGTAAGCAGAATCAGACTTGTACAGAAGCCGCAGATGAGTTACCATTGAAACACGAATAATACAGGAGAGACCTTTACTAGGCGGTGCACACTAGTATTAGTCATATCAACTAGAGAGGGCAGAGCGTGAGGGGATATAGGGAATAAACAGTCTGAGAAAATACTGAGGAACCATACATGCAGGCAGCAGGACAAGACGAGGCATTCTGGCAGGGAGTGGTTGGATTTGACCGGTATATGTAGGTGATCTGGGTGAGTCTGATTAGTGGTGGCAGCAGATGGAACCAATTAAGGTGACTGGTGGTTGGGAGGAGTGGAGCATAGTAGACAGTGACTTAGCAGAGTGGAATGACTTGAGGGAAACTAGCCCAGAAAGTCTAAAAACATAAAACAAAAACCAAAAATCATGACAGACAGACAGACAGACAGACAGACAGACAGACAGACAGACAGATAGACAGATAGATAGATAGATAGATAGACAGATAGATAGATAGATAGATAGATAGATAGATAGATAGATAGATAGATAGATAGATAGATAGATAGATAGATAGATAGATAGATAGATAGATAGATAGATAGATAGATAGATTGATTGATTGATTACATGTATTGTGTGGGAGCTTTATAAAAGCCCACTGGCTTTTGCCAGTACCATCTTTTACCTACTTTATATATGTACATCTTTCTTAATTTTTCTGTATTTAATTGTGAAAACTAAAATAAACAGATAAAGAAAAAAGGCCTTCATAATGACAGATGTTAGAGCCACCGGTCAAAAGCCCTTTACCTATTACGGCCTACTCACCTTAGGAAGCGACAAGACATGTTTTCCACCGGACATGTGCCAGCCCAGTGTGAAGACTCCAGTTAAAGATGGTCTGAATGGGACATTCCTCAAATTGCATCACATTTGCCCGCGGACAGCTCAGGTTTCCCGGATGGTCAGACAAGAAGAGTGCAAACTAGAATGGCAACAACTAATCATTTTGGAAGATGACGTCTCAGGAGCTTAATTTAGCACATCGAAGAACAGCTTAAACGTTGGTTGAAATGTCCTTAAAATGAGCAGAAAGAAAGCAGTATTAGTAGAAAGGTAGGACAGGCTGTTCTCTCCTCTCACACAACGGATCAAACACGAGGAAGAATCCCGCTGAATCTGCATAGAATTAGTCCTCCCGCTTACAAGCTCGTATCCAACATTAACATTTCTCAGGAATACTTCGGGGTTTTGCAAAATCTATGGAAAAAACTCCATATGGCCATGATTACCATATCGAGAATCACTCCGACAGATACTAACACAGCGGTGTTTTGTTGTTTCCGTAATATGTGTGTTGAGGTGATATTCAGGACAGATCTGTTCACTATTTGATTCATACAAGTAAACTATTCAAGCGTTACCACTGTTTGTACGACCACAAGATGGCCGCGATGCATGTGCGCTGCGCTGTTCGACATTTAGCAATCTGAAGTCATTTAAGGAATGCGTGAGGCCAACTCAGAGGCACACTCCTTCAGAAGTTTTGGTGTCACCCCATCTGATCCAGCAGATGTCTGCCGTTCGGCATTTACTTCATCAACCATACTTCATCAACTCCCCAGGTGCCACAGTGGCACCTGGGGAGCATTCTGGGTCTTGCTCAGGGATCCAGAGCAGGAGTCTGTGGGATTTGAACCCAGGAATTCGGTGCCTACTGGGACAAAAACACCCTGCTCTAACCAATAGGCTATCATTTTTAGCAGATGAGTAAACAAAAACTTACAATGGAGGAGTTCCAGGGCATGAATAATAAAAATTATGGGGGCATTCTTGGTATTGAATATATCTGTGGAGATAAGCAAAGCAGGACTGTCTGCGTAGGCTGGTGAGGAATTGTAGATCTAGGCTGTAAGTCTTTGGAGGATGGAAAAAGTAGATAGAAAAACACCTTAGTAGGAAGAGCCACAGGAAAAACACATGGTTCACAACACAGCGTCAGAAGGATCCTGCAGTTAAAAATGTAAAAATGATTAACTGTTGTATAACTGCTGAGGACACAACATAATCTCTGAAGATTTTTAGGTGTTTGGGCTTTGATTGTCTTTTGTGTTTTTGTTTTCAATATTTATTTGCTGTTTATTTATACTCATTCAGATCTTGCTATATTAATTGAATCTTTTGTATTCAGTTTCTTGGTTTATTACTTTGTTTTGTTTTGTAAATCCAGTATTATTTCTGTTTCAACTCTGTTTATCTTTTATCCTTGTGTGTGTCCCAGCTCTACTCTTTTTCTGTTTTTTTTCTAACTCCACCTCCCAAAATCAAATGATCATTCATGCTCACCAACAATAAAGCTCATTCAGCCCATCTGTGCCTGTCAATCATGTTCATGCAACTCCCTTGTTTTACCTGATAGTTAAGCTCACTGGTGCTCATTGCTGAATTCTTCTGTCAAAGTCTGTGTTTAGCGAGCTGGACCAAAGTGCTGACTGGAACTCAAGAGTGGCAAAATAATAAAAAGGCTTAATAACAACAAGAAATAACTAACAGCATGACAGAAGGAGCACAGGACTTGGAATACAGATAGCTTGATGAAAACATCATGGGCATGGTGACAGTCATGGTAATGAGAAGACAAAAAGAAAACTCCAGCAATAAGCAAACAAAACAAGTTAGCAAGGGAAAAAAATAGACACAGAAAACAAAAACATGCAGCAAGACCTAAATGAACGCAACTAAACAGAAAGGAAATACTGAAAACACAAACAATAAGAAAATCAAGACTTAGAAATTATGACAATCATAAAATTGGCAACATTCTAAACATGCAGATGTTTCTAAAAGATTAAATAGAAAGTGACAGTGGTGAACAAACAAGTTTTATACAAACACAAATGGAGGTAGTTGTGGTTGTTGTGTGAGTGAGTTTTTGAGCTCCTGTTGATGGGCAGAACAGCCAGGCTGAAAAGCAGATATGCTTCTTAACTTTTCAGACAGGATGACTGGTTAAAATTGAGGCTCAGATTCTGAGACAGAATCCTGCTGAGGCAGCCAACCAGAGACTTGAATGTAAGGCAGTGAGATATCTGACAGGGAGACAGGTTCATATTATACATAGATATCTTACTCTAGGTTCCAGCACAGGTATGTTGCTTTAATGCTATGCAAAACAACAATGGGTCTTTGTATAGATCTAAATAAATATAACAGCAATTAATAAAGCATAAACCACATTTAAGAAGTGATGTTTCTTCAAAATCAATTCACACTATAAACACATCCTACACATTTAAATTTGTGGGGTGTGTTTACAGTTCTAAGTTCATTATGGTGATGTCTCGCAGGGAAAACACAATTGCTAGATGACAAAACTCATCACCTTGTCTCTAACAGTAATTAGAGATATCATACAAGAAAGCTCATTTCAGCCTATTGTATTCAGAATCTTGCAGATTTAATCATAAACCCCATCTCATAATCATAAGCGAGGGTTGCTATGTACAGAAATTGGTCAATTAAGAGCTTTGTCCTTTTGACTGATCACTTTATTCATCCCAACACAGTTGCTACATTACTGCAGATGAGGTTAGCCACTTCAGTTTAATAAGCGGACCTGGAAAGACTGCTGGAAGCCTACAACACAGTGCTGAACATTTCTGGAGGTCCCTTTTCCTGTCTGTCATCACAAACTTGAAATAAATTACATTGACATTTTGGGTTACTTATTGTTGTAACAACAGTGATATCATATGCTTAATGTGCAATAATTTTCAATTGAAAAGCATGCATCAAAATCGGCTTCATCATTGCTGTGTATAATGTCTTTTCCTATTTTATACATGCTGGTTGAATGTCCCTTAAGGATTGCCGTTGGACAGTAAGCTGCCCAGTGTTTTGTAGGAAGTCGACTGAAAACAACAGTCCCCTGAGCCATGGAGCAACACTTTTCTTTCCTCTCCTTTCTCCCCTGTTTCCCTGCCTGTTTCTATCAATCTTGTTTGGAGTCTCTACCAAGAAATTGTGAAAACATCAGATGCTGTTTTGGCCCATGTCAAGGCTGCCTGAACATGTGAGGGATATGGCTGCTACCAGCACTCAGACTGAAATTCGGTGTAAGCAGAACAGCAGGCTAGCTGCAATTTCTGAACTTGCTGGTAGGATGGGAATGATCTTGGAGAAAGCTGGAAGCTGGACCCTAGCAGGATGACCACAATTTTGTCTTTGGTAGAACCGCCATTGAGATGTACCAGTGAGACTTTAAGGCAGACAGAAAAACAAGAGTCTGCCTGCCCAAAACAAATGCTGCTATCCAAACTGGCTCCCCTGCAATCTTAATTTATCCTGGATGTTATTCAAACTAGACACTCTGACATCTGTGACCTTGAAGAGAGTGCACTGAAATGCCTCATAACGTTCCAGTGCTATCTGGGGCAGTTCACAGAAAAACACTCACACACACACACACACACACGCACACACACACACACACACACGCACACACACACGATTACACTAAAACACACAGGCACACACACCACCTCTACTATGCTTTCTTCCCTTACTATGTTGCTTACTGTTTTAGCTGTAGTGTCAGAAAGGTCAGGTCAGAGACCTCAACCTTTATAAATATAAACAATTAAACTTTGGATTTAATCTAAGACTATTTAAGGATTTACTTAGATTATTCCTTTGTTTTTCTGGAATGCTTTTCTGTTCATGTACAGCACTTTGAATTGTCTTGTTACTGAAAAGTGCTATATAAATGAACTTGCCTTGCCTTACTTTTCTCATAGGACAGAGGCAAAAATACACCCCTAAATGCAACGTCTGGATCAAAAAT